>NC_068422.1:34310719-34468219 GCF_023373465.1 Oncorhynchus keta
ATACTGGGCTGCTTGACACTAGAAACTACAGAGAACCTCTTCCATGGCCGTCCCCAGTTCAGCCAGCTGGTCATGGTGTTGACGTAGAAGGTACCCTTGTTCATTGACCGTCTGAGAGAGTTACGACTTTTCTGCTGCTTCCATAGTTTGAGTTGGTATTCTGTAATAACGGAGCTGTGAGTCGGGAAGCAGGTGCAGCAGTTAATAAAACAACAACATCAGCAACAAGTCAATTCCATAAGGAATTGTAAACAAAAACAATACCAGCTGGTGAAAAAACATAGGGGAGTGACATTTAAAGGGGAGGAAATCATGAAGGTAATGGAGTCCAGGTGTGAATCATAATGATTAACAGGAGCACGTAATATTGAATACCAGGTGTGCGTAATGATGAATCCCAGGACCGGTGGTTAGTATTCTGGCGACGTCGTATGCCGGAGGGGAGGAGCAGGAGAAGATGTGACAGAGGCCAACAATCTTTTCCAGTTGAAGCAGTCGGATGGTCGACCACTGAAAGCACTGATGCGAAGCCCATTAGACAAAGAATGTTAAGCTTTGGTTGACATTTGAGAAAGCATGAAAATGTATCTCTTCAATTTAACTCTCCACATGACTTTAGGACCATTGACTGTCCAAGCCCCCCAGGAATAATCCCATCCACCAGAACCACTGAGTTCGGATCGGTCTGATTCTCTGTGCTCTGAGTCGGACCAGCTTGCGTTGGGCTATACCTTCCAAAAGTGTTGAAAAGTACATCTCCCATTTATAACTCTGCACTAATCCATCAAATTGTCTCACAGTAAAGTATAACCTGTGTGTTTGCGTCACTTACCCTGTTCCCTTTAACTCTGCTCCTGTTCTCCAGGGCCTAGGGGTTCTGCCCAACACCCAGACGTGGATCCACCTGATGTCCTCCATTAACAACACTCCAACTTTTCATTACATCACCTGCAGCTACTGTTATTGTCATGTTGTCATTATCTGCTAAGAAAGCTTTCTTGCTCTATCATACTGGGCACATAATGCGAGATACACAGATTAACTAAAAACACTAGCATTGCAAACACTCAGATCAAAGAAAGCAGCAGTGCCTGGACTTTGCAGTCTCCCTCTTCAAGTCCCCCTTCCGAGACTGGCTACCTGTTGAGAACAAGTGACAGGCAGAACCTCCCACCCACACAGCAAGCACCTCAATATTCCACACACCAGAATTCAGTATTTTAGTCCATTATTGCCATGTGAGTGTACAAAAAAAATAAAATCTGAAAATGACACAACTGTACCAAAAAATATAAAGTTTGTGTTAAAATCTTAATTGCCAGGTTGGTTTTCACAGCTGTTTCACAAGGTGTTCATTATAAGTTATCCTTTGATGGTATTTATTTGTTCCACATTATTCATTGTATCCTAGAATGTACAATACATATATTCAACCACAATTTGTACTAATGAGCTATGAGATAAAGAAATCATAGCAGACTACTAAAATTATTTCAGTGTACATAAGGTTCAAATAAAAACATGACAGGCAGACAAGCCAGTGTATGAATCAAAGAGATTTGCCAAGGAATGGAGTGGAAATTAGCTAACTTTGTGATCTGTAAGGTAAGTAACTTTAATGCATCAGGCAGATTACAGGTTCTTTGCCATTTCTGAAACCTGGCAACGTTTAAGACATGGATTCCATGTTGTAATGTTAACAAGGTACCCAAAAGTAGTTTGAAGTAATGTTTTAATTTTATTAGCTAAACAATACCTGTTTAAACAGCGAAATTGTCACTGAAATCAGCCTTACAGTCTACCAATTATTTGTAATTATGTTCCAGCTCCCCGCTATCCCCAACCAGAAAAAAACAGCCACGCAGCTGAATATAGTTGATCCTTGTGTTAAACCCTGATAAGGTATGACTTGCTAAAAACTGAAATATACACTTGAAAGCATCAAACTGAAGGCAGGAATGCAGAAACACAGTGACAGATGAACAGTTATTATTGCCCGATAAAAAAAAACATTTTTTTTTAGAAGTATCAGTTCTGCAAAAGTGCAATTTATTGAAAATATACTGTCACTTTAGATCCAAACTTAGTTTTTTTACATAAAAGTTATTTACAGAATAGTTATTCATATTAGATAGAAAAAGGACAAACAAAGAAAGAACAAAGATACAAAAAAAATCAAATCAACAAATTCAATACACATCCATAATTGTACTCTTTTTCAGGTCCTTTGAGTAGCCATGTGACATTTACATCGTGACCGTGCTGGCAGGTAGAGTGGTTTTGTCCAGGTCATCAAAGTATGGATGGCTCATAGCCTGTCTAGCAGAGATCCTCTTGGGTGGGTCATAGATCAGCGTTTTCTACAAATGAGGACGATAGGGAATTATGAAGCGACACATTCTACAGAAGGTGGGACATGGTCACTTTCATTTGTATCCTAAAAACTACTGCTGTGCTGACAGAACAATAGGTCACTTCAATATCACTAATACTATCCAAAACACAACCAGCCCCATGAAAAAGACAGGTGTGCACCGGGCTTCTACAGTAACAATGTTTCATAATCAATCTGAATAAATATTAGAAGAACAAGGAAATTGTCTTACAGCGAGCAGATCAATGCCATTCTTATCTAGGTTTTTCACCATGGAGGACAGATTCCCTGACTTCCACTTGGGGAACGTGTTCTTGTAGTCAGGCAGAGATTCTACCTCTGGCCAGATGTCATTGTTGGGAGTACCAAGGGCCCTGGAAAAGAAAGAAACCATGCTTGATAAATACTTAATTCAAGGAGATCATAAAATGTCATACAGTATGCCCAACATGGAGCAATTATCTCAGCGTTGACTGTTAATCACTCAATTTGTCTGCCTGTCAATTCTGGATGGCTCATTGCCCACCACAGCTCAATCAAATGTCCTAATCTAGCATCAAATAGCTACATTGTCTACAACAAAAACACTAACATTCAAATGTATTGATTAACCAACCTAGATGTTGGTAGCAGTAGGATTTGTTATATTACAGATGTGTATATTCACATGCAAATATGCTGAGTGTACAGAACATTAGGAACACCTGCTCTTTCCATGACATACTGACCAGGTGAATCCAGGTGAAAGCTATGATCCCTTATTGATGTCACCTGGTGTAACTCAACATTAGAAAGGTGTTCTAAATGTTTTGTACACTCAGTGTATACCTGAAGATCCTGAAGAGCTGGTCAATCTCTGAGTCTCCATGGAAAAGTGGTTTCTTTGTGGCCAACTCCGCAAAGATGGTCCCGATACTCCAGACATCCACAGGGGTGGAGTACCGTGCGGCACCCAGCAGAACCTCAGGAGCCCTGTACCACAGTGTCACAACCTGGACACAAAGATACATTTTAATGGCATCATTAACTGTATGTGTACACACAAACCTTATGATAGCATTACTTTACATGTGTGTCTGCTAATGGTCTTTGGAAATTAACTATGTGGTGTTCTGGCTTACCTCGTGGGTATAAACCCGGACTGGCACCCCGAAGGCTCTGGCCAACCCAAAGTCTGCCAGCTTGATCACTCCCTTGTTGTCAATCAGCAGGTTCTGGGGCTTCAGGTCTCTGTGGAGGACCCTTCTACAGTGGCAGAACAGGATGCCCTCCAAGATCTGGTACAGATAGCTCTGGATGGGGGAGATAGTAGCAGAGGGTTAAAATTCACCTACTGGCAATAAACACTGTTTACAGTCCAATACAACTTGGACTAAAAACACTAAGTTGGTATACTAAGAGCAGAAAGTGAAAACAATAAATACAAACAAAGCTATGTGCATCATGACTGCCCCGCCCTCAGTGGGGTCGATACCTTCACAAGCATGGGGTCCATGTACTGGCCCGAGGGGATAGAGTCTAGGTATTTCTTCAGGTCCATGGAAAGGAACTCAAAGATGAGGTACAGTCTGGACTCCTGCATCAGCACATCTAGAAGGCTGTTTGGAGACAAAATACATGTTATTTGTTTATGTAGACACTAGACAGCTAATATGATATGGCAATTGCAAGACTTGCTCAGAGCCTATTTAGAATGATGCTGTGTCTGAGCTTTGAACTGTTACGACATCACATCAACTTTCTCGCGGCCTGGCTACTGTAAACTCTTTAGGAACCCCACAGACACAAACACACTACATACCGTACAACATTAGGGTGCGCTAGCTCTTTGAGCAGAGAGATCTCTCTGACAGCTGTGCTTGGCACTCCCTCCTCCTCACTCTCCAGTCGGATCTTCTTCATGGCCACTACCTGGCCTGTCGACTTGTGTCTGCCTTTGTACACAACCCCATAGGTACCTGGAAATCACAGCAACAATCATGCTATGTATTACTATGTTGTGTAGCCACCCTGATGAATAATGTATAGCGGCAAATGGTAACTCTTCACCAAGTCTGGAATCAACAGGACCCTGAAGTTTAACTTAAAAAAAAAAAAAAAAAACTTTAACTCAGCAAGTCAGTTAAGAACAAATTCTTATTTACAATGACAGCCTACCCCGGACGATGCTGGGCCAATTGTGCGCCGCCCTATGGGACTCCCAATCACAGCCGGATGCGATACAGCCTGGATTCAAACCAGGGAGTGTAGTGACATCGCTTGCACTAAGATGCAGTACCTTAGACCGCTGCACCACAAGTGTCTACCCCCAAGCAATAAGACTGCTAAATAGTGAACAGAAATATCTAGACTATCTGCATTGCCCCCCCTTTGTACTGACTCTTGACTCATCACATATGCTGCTTTTAGATATCCTGTTGCCTAATCACTAACCCCTACCTATGTGTACATATCTACCTCAATTACCTTGTATCCCTGCACATCAACTTGGTATTGGTACCCCGTGTATATAGCCAAGTTATCGTTACCCGTTATTATCGTTCTATTATTTTTGTTATCTCTGCATTGTTGGGAGGGGCCAGTAAATAAGCATTTCACTGTTAGTTTACGAAGTATGTGACAAGTTAAATTAGATTTGATTAACAGGTTGGAAGAAAATACAAAGAAGAAAATCTAATGACATGCACACAAATCTAGCAAGCTAGATATAGCAGGTTCAAAATTATATACATATTAGTCAAGATAGATAGCAAGTTTGGGGGGGAACAAATCAAAGTTGAGGAAATAACATACCTTCTCCGATTTTCTCTATTTTCACGTAATCGTCCATTTTTCCCTGAAGAAAAAAAAACAGTCTAGGTTACGGAAGCCATTCATGCAACTTAAAATTAACGATACGTCAAAATAGCCAACTTAGTTGGTGTTTGTTGGAGGTAACTACAGTAGCTAGAGTTAGTTAAGAAACCTCCCGCAATCTAACAAGTGCTTGAGAAAAAAAGCATGACATCCGCGTTCAGAAAATAGAGTCAACTAACGTTTCCTACCTAACTTCGGTAGCCAGCCAACAATTAACATTATATTAGTATCATTACTTTGTGATATTTAATGTGACGCCTTGTTAGTAATAATTTCCAATATCCTCGTTTTCAAAAGCTGTGCATGTGATAGCTAGCAAGCGAATGTTTCCCTCAATGCTAGCTAGTTACATTTTCATGACAACTGGTACAATACAATCGATCAAACAAAGAATACATGTTGCTAAAAATGTAAAACTTTTATACCGGTTGTGCCATGTCGTTGTGTAACGCGACTGTTGAATGGAAAATGAGTGTGGCTCTATTACAGTCAGCTAGCTAGAGTACTACTGCTGGGTACACTCTTTTCGAATTGGCCGCGGGCATGCTAGCTTTCAAAACCAAGCAATCACGTCGCTGGGTGTCTTTCAAAAGCGCCAATCGGGAGGAGGCCAATTCGAAGCAGGATATGATGGTTTTAAAGTTTAAACAGAGAGGAAGGGGCGAAGCGAGATGGAAACTTAAATATGTCTCCTGCAGCAAGGTGGCTTTGTTTCCCACCAAGCAGAGTTTTTGTATGGAGGTCAATTAGAAGATCGAATTTGGTCAACAAAAAATGAAATGTCTTATGTGCTAAGTGAGTCTTATTTGATCGAATATAAGTTCCGTAATGGTTAAGTTGTTACGATTTTACTGACATCGCAGCAACTTTGAAAAAAACCACTTTATATTCGAGTTATGCCTGGGTTATTGCTATACGGTATCATTGGGGCGTCCCTACCCTAAACACGAACCTTAATACCTACATTTACTTTAACAATAAACCCCTGGCCCCTTGATAACGTCAGAGTTGGGACGTCCCAAGGATTCCATATAGCAAGAACCGGTGTGCCTGTTGTTCAATCAAATCAAACTTTATTTGCCACATGCACTGAATACAAGTGTAGACTTTACCGTGAAATGTTTACTTATACAAGCCCTTAACCAACAGTGCAGTTCAAGAAGAAGAAAATATTTACCAAGTAGGCTAAAATAAAAAGTAATAATAAAAAGTAACAATGAGAATAACTAGGCTATATACAGGGGCACATGCTAGTTGACGTAATCTGTACATGTACATTACATTTACATTACATTTAAGTCATTTAGCAGACGCTCTTATCCAGAGCGATTTACAAATTGGTAGTAGTAGTGGCTATGCATAGGTAACAAACAAACAGCGAGTAGCAGCAGTGTACAAAAATAGTCTCTGACAATTTTATGAGTATTCCTCTGACACTGCCTATTATATAGGTCCTGGATGGCAAGAAGCTTGACCCCAGTCATGTACTGGGCCGTTCGTACTACCCTCTGTAGCACCTTACGGTCAGATGCCGAGCAGTTGCCATACCAGGGGGTGATGCAACCGGTCAGGATGCTCTCTATGGTGCAGCTGTAGAACCTTTTGAGGATCTGGGGACCCATGTCAAATCTTTTCAGTCTCCTGAGGGGGAAAAGGTTTTGTCGTGCCCTCTTCACGACTGTCTTGGTATGTTTGGACCATGATCGTTCGTTGGTGATGTGGACACCAAGGAACTTGAAACTCTCGACCCGCTCCACGACAGCTCCGTCAATGTTAATGGGGGCCTGTTCGGTCCGCCTTTTCATGTAGTCCACGATTAGCTCCTTTGTATTGATCATAATGAGGGAGAGGTTGTTGTACTGGCACCACATTGCCAGTTCTCTGACCTCTACCCTATAGGCCGTCTCATTGTTGTCGGTGATCAGGCCTACCACTGTTCTGTCGTCTGCAAAATTAACGATGGTGTTGGAGTCATGTTTGACCACGCAGTCATGGGTGAACAGGGAATACAGGAGGGGACTAAGTACACACCCCTGAGGGGCCCCAGTGTTAAGGATCAGCGTGGCAGATGTGTTGTTGCCTACTCTTACCACCTGGGGGCGGCCCGTCAGGAAGTCCGGGATCCAGTTGCAGAGGGAGGTGTCTAGTCCTAGAGTCCTTAGCTTAGTGATGAGCTTCGTGGGCACTATGGTGTTGAACGCTGAGCTGTAGTCAATGAACAGCATTCTCACATAGGTGTTCCTTTTGTCCAGGTGAGAAAGGCCAGTGTGGATTGCGATTGAGATTACATCATCTGTGGATCTGTTGGGGTGGTATGCGAATTGGAGTGGGTCTAGGGTATCCGGGAGGATGCTGTTGATGTGAGCCATGACCAGCCATTCAAAGCACTTCATGTTTAACGACTGGAGTGCCACAGGGCGGTAATCATTTAGGCAGGTTACCTTTGCTTCCTTGGGCACAGGGACTATGGTGGTCTGCTTGAAACATGTAGGTATTACAGACTCAGTCAGGGATTGAAATTGTCAGTGAAGACGCTTGACAGTTGGTCCGCGCATGCTTTGAGTACACGTCCTGGTAATCCGCCTGGCCCAGCGGTTTTGTGGATGTTGACCTGTTTAAAGGTTTTGTTCACATCGGCTACCGAGAGCGTTATCACACAGTCATCCAGAACCGCTGGTGCTCTCGTGCATGCTTCAGTGTTGTTTGCCTCGAAGCGAGCATAAAAGGCATTTAGCTCATCTGGTAGGCTTGCATCACTGGGCAGCTCGCATCTAAGCTTCCCTTTGTAGTCCGTAATAGTTTTCAAACCCTGCCACATCTGACGAGCGTCAGAGCCGGTGTAGTAGGATTCAATCGTAATGGTATTGACGCCTTGCTTGTTTGATTGTTCGTCTGAGGGCATAGGGGCATTTCTTATAAGTGTCCGGATTAGTCTCCCGCTCCTTGAAAGTGGCAGCTCTAGCATCCACATCATCTGACCACTTCCCTATTGAGCAAGTCACTGGTACTTCCTGCTTTAGTTTTTATTTGTAAGCAGGAATCAGGAGGATAGAATTATGGTCAGATTTGCCAAATGGAGGGCGGGGGAGAGCTTTGTATGCGTCTCTGTGTGTGGAGTAAAGGTTCAAACGCGTATCTGGCCTCTCATTGGCTAGAACGGTCCCAACTAATCTTGTCTCCTCCGTACTGCCTTCCATTGTTGAGGACATGTATTTAGTTTGGTTTCAGTTTCAGCATATTGATTAATTATAGCATTTAAAAAAAAAATATCATAATTTCTAAATTATAATAATCATCCCTGGCCTTACAAATACAATATCCCAGTAATATAAATTTTTGCCAACTTGTTATATATGGTTGTTTAGTTATGTTTTCTATATAGTTTGTCTGCCTTGGTATATTTCATGTAATTTTTACAGTGGAGGGCATTTTGGGTCATGGGTCACTGGTCATGTGTATAGGGCACACAGGTTACCCAAAAGTAGGCCTACTAGGGATGCACAGACAGAGATCACGGTAAGGACTTTATGCTCTAGTCCAGTGTTTCCCAACTCCAGTAATTGAGTACCCCAAACAACAACAACAACAAAATACGTAGCCCCTGACAACCACAGCAGATTCAGCTTGACAACTAATAATCAAGCCCTCAATGAGTTGAATGAGGTGTGTTTGTCTGGGGCTTTTGGGGGTACTCGAGGAGTTGGAAAAATAAATTCCATACAAGCAGATTATATATTTATTTTTTATCTTTGCTGCTAATAAATGAGCAAAAGACCCAACCAAAGAGCCACTTGGGAATACGTTTATTTTGCATGTGTTTTTTAACATTTGCAAATTTCAATCCCTGGCTGAGTTGGCTATAATAACTTTTGACTAGGTTGCCACTGCAATCTGAATTCAATTCCCCTTGAGTTATGTGGGTTTGAGAAAGCCTTTTTAGACTATGCACCCTTTTTGAGACGTCAAACCTGTATGTGTCGAACACCATGCATGGTCAAGATTAATTTAATCAGAAAAGGAAATTTAGTAGTCAACAAATGGAGAGAGAAAATGTGGCCTGCATGGTTATTATAGTTTTGTGATTTAATATTAATTGTAATTTCTATTTGACATTCAGTTTAGTATTAGTTATTTTTCAGACTTGATTTACTAGTTTTCATTTAGGTTCAGTTTGAAAAAACATTTGTTTTAATATTATTTAGTTTTGGTTTTAGTGTTAGGGACGGAAAGCAGCCTAGGTTGGGAGGCTAGGAGCCATTTATGTGTTGTTGGCCTATAGTTTTTTTGGGGGATGACACTTCTTGCCACTGAGGGGTGAGGGGGAGGGGGCAATAAAATATAAGATGATGGGCCAGGACCATAGACTTGGATATACATAACATTTATGCATCATGATGGCGTCTGTGAGAGCATGGGAAGCTCCATTGAGGTCATCTCCATCTTGAAATAGTTAATTTTCTTCTTCACAAGTAAAATTCATTGGCTGATCCCCCCCCCAGATGACCCGGCTTGTCACGACCCCAACCGGGTCATCAGGTCATGCCAACCGGGTAATCAGGAAGGATTAGCCAATGAAGTTGTAAGTCCCGCCCAGTTGACGAATTCAAAATGGTGAAAGTCCTTAAAAGGTGCTGCACATACGAACACAGGCTTTTGGCCACTAGAGGAGTCCTTACAACTCCATGGCCAGGACATAGGTTTGGTTAGGTAAATAAATTCTAATGTGACTTGGATTTAAAGGATAAGTGCCTAAACTGGTGCAATAAATAGGGTGGAAGGAACATCTTCACCATGTTTAAACCAATCCAATGCTTTTTAAAAACTTTAGTAGTAGTTGTAAGAAAAATCAAGTACCTTTACCTTCATCTGACAGAAAGAGGAAAAAACAATAAAAGAAGTTATGGCACAATTGACATGCAATGTTTTTGTAATATTAAACCTGTATCACTGACCAACCCCTTCAAATAGGGTTAATAAAAACAGCTGCAACAACAGCCAAAACATAAGCAATACAATACTTTTTCACAAATCCAGCCAGCCAGCTTGTGCGTGTGTGCGTGCGTATGCGAGTGTGTGTGTTTCTGGTGACTGCCTTCTGGAGAGATAGTCATTTGGTTTCTCAAGCCTGATGACAGTTGGCCATAGAGAGAGAATATTCTCTCCACAAACGCTTGGGATGCAGGGGTAGAAACGAGAGTCAGTGACACAGGGCACAGCTTTGGATAAACAGCTATCCTTGCCTGTCAGGACTGGAGAGGGGACTCTGTAAACATACCCCCCTCTTTACCTTTCCTAGGTATTTCCGCAGCTCACACAGGGCACTTAATGCCCTGCTAGGTTTACCCTCCAGCTGGACAATGACCTCTGACACAATCTTCAATCTGAGGAAACTACATTTCTGAAGCACTGTGGTCGACATGCTTGCTGAATTCATTGTGCTGGCATCTTACTGGTGTCCTGCTGCTCCACCGCTGTCTCTGCTTTGCTGAAGTACAAAATACTCTGCTTCCCTTATCAGTGGAGCCCATCTTTGTTGATTAAAGTTCCAGAGACACACTTGGGTCCATTATGCAAGCTGCTGCAGTGGTTTGAACGAAGTTGACTGCCAGAGGATTCAGTATGCATTCGAAGAGCTTGCGCAGTGACTTCAGGAGAATCTGTGCCACCTGGTGTTGGAATTGTGCCTGTCCGTGCAGTCATGAGTGAACAGGGTGTACAGGAGGGGGCTGAGCCCGCACCCCTGAGAGACCCCTGTGTTGAGGATCAGCGTGGCGGAAGTGTTGTTACCTACCCTTACCACCTGGTAGCGGCCAGTCAGGAGGTCCAGGATCCAGTTGCAGAGGGAGGTGTTTAGTCCCAGGGTCCTTAGCTTATTGATGATCTTTGAGGGCCCTATGAAGTTGAATGCTCAGCTGTAGTCAATGAATAGCATTCTCAAAAAAGGTGTTCCTTTGGTCCAGGTGGGAAAGGGTAGTGTGGAGTGCAATAGAGATTGCATCATCTGTGGATCTGTTGGGGCGGTATGCAAATTGGAGTGGGTCTAGGGTTTCTGGGATAATGGTGTTGATGTGAACCATGACCAGCCTTTCAAAGCACTTCATGGCTACAGACGTGAGTGCTACGGGTCGGTAGTCATTTAGGTTACCTTAGTGTTATTGGGCACAGGCACTATGGTGGTCTGTTTAAACTGAAGCAAATGAAACCGGGATAAAATAATACCAGATTTTGTCCAAAAGGAACACTTGTTTGGAATTGTTGGACGAACAATTACACCCTAGATAAGCTAGATGCAGGCAAGAGTGTCCAAGGCAGTATTGCATGTGTCGCTGTCTGTCCATGTGTCACTGACTGTCATCTAAATTTCCCCTCGACCTGTGTGTCCCTAAGTTGTAAACATTCATTCATAGGCTAGGTTGTAGCAACTTCATGATGGGTATAGGGAAAAATGTTGTATCATGTAGTAGCCTAAACCAATCGATGTTACATTGAACTGGGTGAATGGAATATGAATGACAGTCACCCAACATGCTGTAATAGAAATAAGGCCATGTTCACGAGAAAAAAAAAATGTCCTCCCTCATCTTAAAAGCCATTGACCACCACTGGTTTGTAGCATATCACAAAAGACAAAAGAGAGAAGTGTGTGGCACTCCAGCATCTCAGAAGTTGTTCTGGACTATGAACAGAAACACTATTCATTCACTGTTCCTGAGAGGCAATGAGGTTCTTGGCAGTGTCTGCATTAAGTGCTCCTGTGGATCGTGTGTTCAGCCAAGGGAGAATCATACTGCGGTCCCATAGCACCCAAATGAATGATAGATCCTTTGCCAATTTGATATTTTGCTAATGCAATGCATTGTAAGAGAGAGAGGAAATAAACGATGATAATGGAGCAGTGACGTCTTGAGGACGTACAATGGCTGCTCTGAATGGCTGCTTAGCACTTGTTTTTTCTTGTATAGTTATGAAAAAACTTTTAGGATTTTCCTGGTTTACATTTTGTGTCTACAGTAGGTATAAGCTGTGTTGAAAACCTAAGAGCCTAAAAGTCTTGTCATTGGAACCATTTGTATGGCCTTTCTGCCAGTAATAGGATTTAAAAAAATATACATTTCTAACAACTTTGCCTCAAGTTTATTATGTAGAGTACTATTAGTGTAAGAAAATAAATTAAAAAGTGCATCAAAATTGACATAAAACACGTAACCATTGACTTGAGGACACAAAACCCCAAATTAGGGACTTGTGACTTGACTCGACCTGAGCTGTGGACTTTACTTGAGACTTGCCTGTTATTTCTTTGGACTTGATTGAAGACTCGAAGGTTAAGACTTGAGACTTGAAAATTGTGACTTGGTCCCATCTCTGTACACATGCAACTACACTCACGTGTCGTGTGTATAAACGTGTATGTGAATGTGGCTTTTGCTCAATGGCTCTGAGACTGAGCAGAACTGAGTCAAGGTTTAAGTCTCTTCCCAAACACCATGGATGTGTGCGGCACTGCCCTAACACCACCAGCACAGACCACCACGCTAGTTAAACCTAGGAGTCTCCTCCAAATGGCAAAACAGAGGAACACAAGAGGATCAACCAGTCCAATGAACTCGAATTCAAAAGACACCAACCATCACTAAACTAATTTTAGAACTGTAAACAGCAATTGCAGATCAGATCAATAAAGCGCAATTTGTGTTGTACTTTCAAATTATATTCTGTTCTCCAGTGAACTGATGACATTGAATATAATCCATGTTTGTTATTTATTTATTTAGTTAAAACATGTTGCTATTACAGACTCAGACAGGTAGAGGTTGAAAATGTCAGTGAAGACACAGTACATTTAAATGAGATCTTTCGAAAGATGAGAGGTGCTGTGATACAATATGTTTTTCAAAGCTGAACTAGCTTTTTTTTTGCCCAGGTCGGCCTTATGAATAATTATTTGTCTTCTAAACAACTACACAAAAATGTGAACGATTACATGGCAATAACAACCGATCTGCAAATAAATTATGCTATGCATTAGAGAATTTAGGAAAATGGCTTAGAGTTAATTACTAAGGAAGATGAAAAAAAGGAGCTCAATAGAGCATACATTATTGCTGCTTTTGAGGTTGCATTAATTATGCATGGTGAAGTGCTTTCTAGTCACCCATTATGCAAAATTCTCAAGGAAAAAACATTAGCTAATGATTAAAACACTCCACATAGCCATATTAATAATGGCGATTAATCTGCTGGCTGGGTGCATGGTGAGGAAAGTTCACAGTCGAACATGAAGATACTGGGAAGCCGATGTTCATATTTTTCTACATAATGTTCTCATCCATATGCTCATTGCTCCAGTGGGTTTCAAAGTAAAACAACAAAATGGAAAAGCAATCAGCACCATTTGCAGGGTAGTGATCAATTACTTCTAAATATCTGCTTGTTGGTTTGTGTAATATGCAGTATGTCTATAAATTTATATAGGTTTGAAGATGTCATGTTTCAGTGGGGATATGTCATATTCTCATATTTTTCACTCTCAATGATATTTCCCTTATCCAACACTGGTTTCTTCAGTACAGCTTTCCAACGCAAGATGCTCCCATTGTTTCATCAGCTTAGTCTCATTACATGTCTGACATGTATCATATTGTATTGGCTAAACCATAGCTGAAGACATCAGATATGAATGTCCTATAAAATAAAAAAATATAGCATGTCATTTGTTCCCACACCTTTTATTAAATTGTGTAATATAACATACATTTATAATATCCCAACAGTCTATCAGTTTTGTAGGCCTACCTATTGTAATGGGAGAGGGAGAGTTTAACCCACCTCACGACATGTCCAAAGCTAGAATTATTACAACGCTACTGCCCTAGTTGTCCTATTAAAAACAACAACCCAAAACTCTTTACTAGACCTTCATGTGTTATTTTTATCCTCCTGACAAGTAGGGATGCACATTTTGGTGGGAACTAACAGGAATATATGGGAATTAACGGGAATATTTGGGAATTAATGGAAATATTTGCAAATTAATATTAATATCATTTAAATGTCATTTTTTTGCATTGGATATATCAACCATATTATATGGAGACAGAAACATAAACCTTTACCTTATCATAAGTAGACACAATTGCAAATGATTAAATCCTTCCAATATAAATAAAAAAATACAATTTAGATACGAATTGAACTTTAATTAAATTAGTTTACTCTTCACATTGAATGATTTCACTAAACAACAAAATAAAGGGCATATTGAATGCTCCCTTGTCACACCCTGATCTGTTTCACCTGTCTATGTGCTTGTCTCCACCCCCCTCCAGGTGTCGCCCATCTTCCCCGTTATCCCCGGTGTATTTATACCTGTATTCTCTGTTTGTCTGTTGCCAGTTCGTTTTGTTCGTAGAACCTACCAGTGGCTCCCGACTTGTCTTAGTTCCTGTTTTCTAGTTTCCCCTGGCTTTGACCCCTCTGCCTGACATGAACCTGAGCCTGCCTGCCGTCCTGTACCTTTGCCCCACTACTCTGGATTACCGACCTCTGCCTGACCGGACCCTGAGCCTGCCTGCCATCCTCTACCTTTGTCCTTGTTGTTGTAATAAAATTGTTACTTTGACACAGTCTACATCTGGGTCTTACCTTGAATCGTGATATCTCCAATGATCTATCGCATCTCCCAAAAACATTTTCAACATCTGTAAAAGGATAGTCTAGAAATTAAAGCTTCAGTCGTCTTCCTCCCAGGCTTCCATGTCTTCTCCCTGGACCTCCTCAATGTCCACCCCTTGAACATCAGACTCTGAGGCCTAATCTTCATTTTCCAACATTGTTGAGGATGGCTTGTTGTCAGGTTTAAAAAGACTCAAATTTGCCCGGATGTCTACCATATGGCACGACTGCCATATTGCATCTCCACCCCAAAGCCCTTGCTTGGAAGTGTACTTCACCAGACTGCCAAGAACCTTGCATTCATCCAGGCTAAGGTGGCGAGACATGGTAGTGATGACACCGTAGGCCTTGTTAATCTCTACAACAGACAGGATTGCTCATGCCAGCATACTTGGGGTCCAACATGTATGCTGCAGCATGTATGGGCTTCAGGCAGAAGTCTTCACACTTTTTGATGTATTTCAAAACTGCAGTTTCCTCTGCTTGGAGCAACAGGAAGTGGGCAGTGCAGTACGGATTTCTTCTCTTACATCTGCAAGTAGAGTCTGAACATCAGACAAGATGTCATTGTCTCCCTCAATCCGTGCAATGGTTACTGCACTTTCAGTAATAGGTTTAGGTTTCAGGACTTTCAGGCTGCTTTACCCCTCTCTCCCAAAATACATCATCCAGGAGGATCCTCTTGATGGGGCTGTCCATATTGGCAGACTGTGATATGACCATTTCTTGGAGAGACTCCTTCAAACATGATGACAACACCACCCCAACAGGTGTTGCTGGGCAGCTTCAATGTGGTGCTCTTATTCTTCTCACTTTGCTTGGTGCTGCTATAACTTCATGACCCTTCACATACCTAACCATTTCCTTGGCTCTCTTGTAGAGTGTATCCATTGTTTTCAGTTCCATGATGTCCTTGAGGAGCAGATTCAATGCATGAGCAGCACTGCTATTGGGTGTGATGTGAGGGTAGGACTCCTCCACTTTAGACCAAGCAGCCTTCATGTTCGCAGAAATGCCTGTCACCAGTGCAAATACCTTCTGGGGTCCAAGGTCATTGATGACTGTCTTCAGTTAATCTGCAATTTAGAGACTGATGTGTCTGTTGTCCCTTGTGTCTGTGCTCTTGTAGAATACTGGTTGAGGGGTGGAGATGAGGGGTGGAGAATTATTACTTGCCCACAAACATTCGACCTCACATCAGAGATGATTGTAATACAGTCTGCTTTCTCTATGATTTACTTGACCTTCACTTGAACTCTGTTGAACTCTGCATCAAACAAACGAGTAGATAAAGCATGTCTGGTTGGAGGGGTGTATATGCTGAGCGAAGAACATTCAGAAATCTCTTCCAATACACATTGCCCGTGAGCATCAGAGGTGAACCAGTTGCATACACAGCTCAGGCAAGACATTCATCAGCATTTCTCTGACTACGTTCCTCCATTGATTCAAAAAAACTTCTGATTCCAGGAGGACCATGAGCTGTTGCTTATCGATAAGGTGTCTGATTCATCATTTTCACCTTGAATAGAAGTAGAGGGACTTTTGTCAGAGGTTGCTTGTTGTGAGCGCTGAGGGAACTTTATGCACTTGGCCAAATTATTCTGAATCTTTGTTGCATTCTTCAAATATGATTTGGCACAGTATTTGCAAATGTACACTGCTTTTCCTTCTACATTAGCTGCAGTGAAATGTCTCCACAGATCAGATAGTGCCTGTGGCATTTTCCAGTAAAGATTTTTTTTTAAATGAGTAAAAAAAAAACTGAATACAATTCTAAGTACAGATAAATAGTTAAGCAGTTAGATTAAACAACTCATTTGTAAGATAAATGTTTTAAAATTAAACATGTATGGAACCAGGTAAAGTAACACTCCTCACTTAGCAGGGTCAAGCAAGCTAAAACCCACATAGTAGCAAAAACAAACTATCACAAATTATTAACTTAGTTAGATTTGATTTAAACACACTTTGCTGTAGGCTACGATTTACTAGTTTACTAGTTAAAATAACATCATCCATGTATGTCATATACAATACACTGCTCAAAAAATTCAAGGGAACACGAAAATAACACATCACATAAAAAAACATTTTTCTTTACATAGTTGAATGTGCTGACAACAAAATCACACAAAAATTATCAATGGAAATCAAATTTATCAACCCATGGAGGTCTGGATTTGGAGTCACACTCAAAATTAAAGTGGAAAACCACACTACAGGCTGATCCAACTTTGATGTAATGTCCTTAAAAAAAGTCAAAATGAGGCTCCGTAGTGTGTGTGGCCTCCATGTGCCTGTATGACCTCCCTACAATGCCTGGGCATGCTCTTGATGAGGTGGCAGATGGACTCCTGAGGGATCTCCTCCCAGACCTGGACTAAACCATCCGCCAACTCCTGGACAGTCTGTGGTGCAACGTGGCGTTGGTGGATGGATCGAGACATGATGTCCCAGATGTGCTCAATTGGATTCAGGTCTGGGGAATAGGCGGGCCAGTCCATAGCATCAATGCCTTCCTCTTGCAGGAACTGCTGACACACTCCAGCCACATGAGGTCTAGCATTGTCTTGCATTAGGAGGAACCCAGGGCCAACCACACCAGCATATGGTCTCACAAGGGGTCTGAGGATCTCATCTCGGTACCTAATGGCACTCAGGCTACCTCTGGCGAGCACATGGAGGGCTGTGCGGCCCCCCAAAGAAATGTCACCCCACACGGCCAAACCTGTCATGCTGGAGGATTTTGCAGGTAGCAGAACGTTCTCCACGGCGTCTCCAGACTCTGTCATGTCTGTCACATGTGCTCAGTGTCAACCTGCTTTCATCTGTGAAGAGCACATGGCGCCAGTGGTGAATTTGCCAATCTTGGTGTTCTCTGGCAAATGCCAAACGTCCTGCCCGGTATTGGCTGTAAGCACAACCCCCACCTGTGGACGTCGGGCCTTCATACCACCCTCATGGAGTCTGTTTCTGACCGTTTGAGCAGACACATGCACATTTGTGGCCTGCTGGAGGTCATTTTGCAGGGCTCTGGCAGTGCTCCTCCTGCTCCTCCTTGCACAAAGGAGGAAGTAGCAGTCCTGCTGCTGGGTTGTTGCGCTCCTACGGCCTCCTCCACGTCTCCTGATGTACTGGCCTGTCTCTTGGTAGCGCCTCCATGCTCTGGACACTACGCTGACAGACACAGCAAACCTTCTTGCCACAGCTCGCATTGATGTGCCATCCTGGATGAGCTGCACTACCTGATCCGCTTGTGTGAGTTGTAGACTCCGTCTCATGCTACCACTAGAGTGAAAGCACCGCCAGCATTCAAAAGCGACCAAAACATCAGCCAGGAAGCATAGGAACTGAGAAGTGGTCTGTGGTCACCACCTGCAGAACCACTCCTTTATTGGGGGTGTCTTGCTAATTGAGTGAAAGCACCGCCAGCATTCAAAAGTGACCAAAACATCAGCCAGGAAGCATAGGAACTGAGAAGTGGTCTGTGGTCACCACCTGCAGAACCACTCCTTTATTGGGGGTGTCTTGCTAATTGCATTCAAAAGTGACCAAAACATCAACCAGGAAGCATAGGAACTGAGAAGTGGTCTGTGGTCACCACCTGCAGAACCACTCCTTTATTGGGGGTGTCTTGCTAATTGCTAATTCCCTTTATTGGGGGTGTCTTGCTAATTGCCTATACATTTCCACCTGTTTTCTATTCCATTTGCACAACAGCATGTGAAATTTATTGTCAATCAGTGTTGCTTCCTAAGTGGACAGTTTGATTTCACAGAAGTGTGATTGACATGGAGTTACATTGTGTTGTTTAAGTGTTCCCTTTATTTTTTTGAGCAGTGTATATTCACCCCACCCAGTATTGTAATCAAAATTTACCAGAAAGCATGTAGTCCTTGGCTCAAACAGTGTAGTAGTGTGGTCTCAATAGTATCTCATTAGTGTGCAAGGTCTTGAGAATCAGCTGTACATGTGATGGAAAAGTGCACTGCACGTGATGGAAGAATGCACTGTGCAAGCAGAGGGTTGCAATTCCTTTGAATTGGGGATAGTTTAACCAAAATATGCCACAATACCTAGAATTGCCTAATGTGTATCCCACAAAAAAAGGTTCACTATTATAAGCTAACTTTTCTGATGAATGTAAGCAAAATTCCTGGGCTTAACTTCCCACACTTCAGGGAAAATTCTGGAAATTTACCGGAAAGTTTACGCCCTTTGCAACCCTACTGGTAGGTCAATTCACTGTTTGACGGAGTCCTGCTGGACACCGCCTGCTAGAGAGAGATAATGTTGTTGAGTTTGTTCACCACATTTTCTATTCTAGAGTGTGCTACCTCTCCATAATGGATGAGTGGATCGCCTGTTGAAACAAAAACTGCTACATTTCCTAACAAAAGTTACCTGTTGATATTCTATGGTACCAAATATTGAACCAAATGTTATCAGTCAGACTGCATCCCTTATGACATATGTTGTATCCTATTGACAAATGCAGCAATGAAAATTCCAAATTCATTCTTTTTGGGATACATTTGCCCCTTGACTGAAACTATGTGAGCTCCTCTATCAAACCTCACACACTGCCTTTTAAGGAGCCAAACCATGCCATTCACTCCTCTTTTGAGCTATGTGCTTTTCGTGTTGAGGTACAGACAGCAACAATTGGAAATAAACCATGACTGTTTGGTCTGTGTTTGGATTAGCTATTTTTCACATTGACCTCTTTATTGGCCCTCATGTACAATTCAGACTCTTTACAGCCCATAGGAGTCCAGGGCCACTTTCCTCTTGAGCTGTATGAGGGTCTCGTCAGCTTTTTTTCCTACTCCATATTTTATATTTACAGTGGGCTGTGTTTCCAGGGAAGTTTGCATACACCTTAACCAAATACATTTAAACTCAGTTTTTCACAATTCCTGCCATTTAATCCTAGTAACAATTCCGTCTTAGGTCAGTTAGGATCACCACTTTATTTTAAGAATCTGAAATGTGAGAATAATAGTAGAGAGAATTATTTATTTCATATTGTATTTCTTTCATCATATTACCAGTGGATCAGAAGTTTACATACACTCAATTAGTATTTGGTAGAATTGCCTTTCAATTGTTTAACTTGGGTCAGATGTTTTGGGTAGCTTTCCACAAGCTTTCCATAATAAGTGGGTGAATTTTGGCCCATTCCTCCTGACAGAGCAGGTTTCAGAGCTGAGTCAGATTTGTAGGCCTCTTTGCGTACACACACAGTTTTTTCAGTTCTACCCACAAATTTTCTATAGGACTGAGGTCATACTACCAGCAAGCTACCAACTTTGGAAGACCCATTTGCGACCAAGCTTTAACTTCTTGACTGATGTCTTGAGATGTTGCTTCAATATATCAACATATTTTTACTTCCTCATGAAGCCATCTATTTTGTGACGTGCACCAGTTCCTCCTGCAGCAAAGCACCCCCACAACATGATGCTGCCACCCCCGTGCTTCACGGTTGGGATGGTGTTCTTCCTCTCAGGTTGTGTCGATATAGGACTGGTTTACTGTGGATATAGATACTTTTGTACCTGTCCCTCCAGATTATTTCACGTATAAATCACTGTATCACAAGTAGAGTGGGTCAGAAGTCCACATACACTAAGTTGACTGTGTATTTAATCAGCTTGGAAAATTCCAGAAAATGATGTCATGCCTTTAGAAGCATCTTCACAAGGTCCTTTGCGGTTGTGCTGGGATTGATTTGCACTTTTTGCACCAAATGACATTCATCTATAGGAAACAGAACATGTCTTCTTCCTGAGCGGTATGACGGCTGCGTGGTCCATGGTGTTTCTACTTGTGTACTGTTGTTTGTACAGATGAACGTGGTACCTTCAGGCGTTTGGAAATTGCTCCCAAGGATGAACCATACTTCTGGAGGTCTACATTTTTTTCTGAGGTCTTGGCAGATTTCTTTTGATTATTCCATGATGTCAAACAAAGTTTGAGTTTGAAGGTTGGCCTTGAAATACATCCACAGGTACCTCCAATTGACTCAAATGATATCAATTAGCCTATCAGAAGCTTCTAAAGCCATGACATCATTTTCTGGAATTTTCCAAGCAGTTTGTATGCACAGTCAACTTAGTATATGTGAACTTCTGACCCACTTGTCTTGTGATACAGTGAATTATAAGTGAAATAACCTGTCTGTAAACAATTATTGGAAAAATGACTTGTGTCATGCACAAAGTAGATATCCTAACCGACTTGCCAAAACTACAGCTTGTTAACAAGAAATTTGTGGAGTGGTTGAAAAACTAGTTTTAATGACTCCAACCTAAGTGTATGTAAACTTCCGACTTCAACTGTATATGTATCGTCTGCTCCCGCTCTTCCCTCCCTCTGTTTATTATCACCCCAGCTCTGTTCCCCGCGGCTGCATTGTAATTGTTTTTGTCTTTAGTATTAGTTTGCTGATGCTGTTCCTGTCTCGGTCCATGTCCATTATTCTTAGAATATTTTACTCCCCGTACCATCTTCATCTCTCCAGCGTCAACTAATTTGACAGAATGCAACCTCCATACATACAAAGCATCGGGGAGTACTGGCGTTCCGGTTGGCATGGTGGCATCGGTTCTGGGTTGCCACCGATGGAACCGTCGGGCTTCCACGCCCTAGCTGGCTCGAGAGGTTTCCTTGCCCCGGTTGGCTCGGATTGCGCCCATCCCACGTCGGGCCTCAGCCGGATCGTCAGTTATTGTTCGCCCAGCCGGTCCAGGAGTTTTTTTGTTTGTTATTTGTTTTGTTGGTGATGTCGGGATGGATTCCGCCGCCGATGGAACCGGGTGTGCCTAAGCTAGCCCGTCGGGCTTTCACGCCCTGGCTGGCTCGAGAGGTTTCCTTGCCTCGGTTGGCTCGGCGGCTTCCCATCCCACGTCACATTCCACTGGATTTTGGGGCTCCCTCTCTGCAGCGGGATCGACAGGCGTCTTGCCTCAGCCGGAACGTCAGGTTCCCATGCCTCAGCCGACTCGCCAGGCTTTCACTCTCCTGCCGGTTCGTTGGGCTTCCACGCCCCAAGAGTGTGGGGGGTCACATCTGCTCCCGCTCGTCCCTCCCCCAGGTTGCCCTGCATCACGCACTCCTGCCTTCCCTCGTCATGCACATCAGCGTTATTGGACTCACCTATCGCCTGTTTATTTCCTCCCATATATTTGTCAGTTACCCAGCTCTGTTCCCTGTGGCTGCATTGTATTGTTTTTGTCTTTATTATTAGTTTGCTGACGCTGTTCCTGTCTCGTTCCATGTCCGTTATTTATTAAATGTTTGACTCCCTGTACCTGCTTCGTCTCTCCAGGGTCAACTCATGATAATATAGTTATGGAACGAAAACAACAGTTAACCCTTTAAACCTTTAAAGCGATAAAACAATGCTAATGTTTTCATGATAAAAAACATGTAACTCAATGTAAAACTCAAGTAAAAAATGTTTTTCCAACAACCGTCCTGTGGCACATCATCGAAGGGTAAATAACTGCATGTTCAGTTCCACGCTATTTTATGGCATAGATTTTCAAGACATTTTTCCATTTAAAATGTAAAATATTTTCAGGCCAACTGAGAGCCCATTAGTTACATTGAAAAGTTAGTCTGGGTAAAAGGTGACTAATCACAGCGATTAAGTCAGAGATTGTCTATTATATTGATAAACTAGTAGAGTGATCGATCTAATAATGGAAATACATTTCCTCCACGATGGAAGGCAGGTGGGAGGAGGCAAGATCAGATGGGACTATTCTAGCCAATGAGAGGGCAGATACGCGTGTGAACAACAGGCCACAGAGATAGAGGACTCATCTTTATATCTGTGCCATTATAGCATTTGTGACAGCACCATTCAGGCTATCTCCGTTTTAAAGTACTACATTTTCTTCTTCTTCGTTGGCTGACTGCTCCCACCTCATAGGAATCCCCACCCAGTTGATTACTTTAACATCGTGGAAGCTCTCAATTAGGGTTGAGTGGGTTACTTTTGAAATGTAACCTTTTACCTGTCCCAATTATCTTTACAGTAACAATTTACAGATTACCAAAACTCAGTAACATAATCTGATTACTTTCAGTTACATTTGGATTACTTTCCCCTTAAGAGGCATAAGAAGACAAAAAGAATCCATCAACTGCATTTGCTGTGTCATCCTAGTGGCCTCTGAATTGTAGTCACACTTGCTCAGGTGGAACAAACTTAAACTTGCGCCTTTTTCAATGCTGAATTGAATGCCATTGAGAAAACAGAAAGGTGTCACAATGTATATCTTTTTTAAACATCCTTTCTGAATTTGAAAGTTATCCAAGAAGTAATCGTCTAGATTTCAAAAGTATCTGTAATCTGATTACAATATTTCTTGCTGGTAACGTAACTGATTCATTTTTGGTAATCAGATGACATGTAGTCAGTTACTCCCCAACCCTGCCATCAGTGGCAATGTCCATGCTAAAACTGGTTATATCCTTAATGAGTTCTCTATCTCTATGACAACAGGCACAACTCTGATATAATGTCATTTTTTTCAAAGTTGGCGATATGCCACACGCGTCCACTAATATCAGTGCCTAAATATGACAAAACTTTTATTCAATCAGAATTTGCCTCATGTAGGAAATTAGCAATTCTTGTTTTACTTTCTCATTGACCATACAAAAATTCCTCACTTTGTGGGCTTATTGGCAGAATTGGCAGAATGAATTAGAAAGAGAAATGTCTCTTGGGCTCAAGCTAGACCTACAAATGCTTCTCCTTCATGGCACTAAGAAACAAATGTACAGGTTTGATCAGGAAGTCCAAATCAGATTACTATCTAAATACAGTCACAGAGAACCTAAACAACCCACCGAGTTCTGAAGGGCTAACCAGTGTCAGGTTCTAATGTATCCTCTGGCCTTCCTGACCATTTAATGATGGATTCTAATGAAGTGAAGAATAAAGCTGATATTGTAGGGGTCTTTAACATGTACTTCATATCTGCTGGTTCAGTTTTGATAATGATGGGGCCCACCTCTAATGTAAGCTCTGTTACAGTAAATTATGATATAGGCCCTCATGTGAACCATTTTAACGTTGAGCCTGTTTCATATGCTGAGGTCTATAAAGCACTAATGGCAATAGACACTAAAAAGTCTTTAATTCCAGACAACGTGGATCCCTACCTCTTAAAGATAGCAGCTGGTATTATTACTGAACATGTGGCTCACATTTTCAACTTATAATATAATAACTTGAGTCTCTTGACTGATTCCATACCCAGCATTTGGAAATTAGCTTATATCCTCCCACTACTAAAGGGTGGAGATCCCTCAGATGCTAATAACTATTGTCATATCTTATCTTAAAACTCCCTATCCTGGCCAAATCTATGAATCCACAGTTAAAAATGTCTTAATTGAAAAGAACATACTGAGCGGGGCACAGCATCACAATGGCAGCTATGGCAGTGGCAGATGACAATCACAAGTCTAGCTGTCTTGAGATAAATAGAGGTGTGCCCCAGGGTTCCATTGTAGCTCCTGTATTGTTCTACATTTGTATTACTGATCTGGGAAATGGGATTCAACCAGCAAAGTTGCATCTATATGCAGATTATACAGTAATATATTAATGTGTTCCTTCTCTGGTTCAGGCTGTTGACGAGCTCCAGACTGCTTTTCAGTCACTGCAGGCCTCCTTTTAGGCTCTCGAACTCGTCTAGAATGTCAAAAAAAAAAAATTAATGACCTTTACCTGAGCTCGCACTGAGCCAGAGAAGGTTAGCATTGTCACATTTGGTTGCTTATCCATTGAAAAAGTGTTCTCCTACAAATACCTATGTATATGGTTGGATGACATATGGATAATCTTGTGAGGAAGCTTAAACTGAAATTGCATTTTTATTTTCGTAATAAGGCTTGCTTCCCGCTTATGGCCAGAAAGAAGCTTATTCAGGCCACTTTTCTCTCTGTAATTGATTATGGTGACTTGTTGTATATGCATGCAGCCTCCTATGTCTTACAGAGACTGGACTATATTTATCATGCATCCTTGTACTTTATTACAAATGCCAAGTCACTCACCCACCATTGCAACTTGTACCAAATGGTGGGTTGGACCTCACTTTATATGCGCAGAAAGCTACATTTGTATGTGTTCATCTGCAAAGCCCTTTTGTGTAAACTCCCACCAGCAGTTACCATACCCAGTCTGCTAGGTGGTTGCTACTTGAAGTCCCCAGGACATCTACAGTATTAGGCAAGACTGCCCTCTTGTCTTGTGCACCAGAGGCACGGAATAGTCTAAAAACCATGTTTCATTTAGATATGTTATTCCCACTGAATGAATTAAACATTTTGATGGTAGACTCTGTTACAGAGGAGTGTAAATGCTTTTTTTGGATCATGTTGTTGAATTGTATTGTTGTGTGTTTTAATTATGTAATGTATTGATTGTTGCTGCCTTCTTGGCCAGGTATCCCTTGAAAAAGAGGCTCTGGGTCTCAATGGGCTTTTTACCTGGTTAAATTTGAAAAAAAGTATTTTGTTGTGGACAGATTTAGGACATTTCCTCTCTGATTAAGTCTTAAATAATTGTCCCTCTCTGAAGCTAGATGGAGACATTGAGTCTAGTTGCCGTTGTTATAGTCAATTGACACACCTACTCAGTCACACTGTCGTGTACAATCAGACACTCGTCCACAGTGATTGTAGAATGGATTGAAGGAGATTTCTGCATCTCCTAAGCATTATAGCACCTCCTTGTATCTCTTTCTTCCTGTGGAAGTGAAATTGCTCTTGGAGTTTGTTTTATTTTATTAGTTAATTGACTTGACTGAAAATATGATAATATTATTCAAATTCAAGATGATTCACAAAAATAACAATTTATAATGAACCTTATGTTAGAAAGTATTCACACCTCTTGACTTTTTCAACTTTTGTTGTATTACACAGTGGGATTAAAACTGATTTAATTGTACATTTTTGTAAATTATCTTCACAAAATAATCTGTATTGTACATTTGTAAAAAATGTATGAAAAATAAAACATTAATATATCTTGATTAGAAAAGTATTGAACATCAATACATGTTAGAATCACCTCAGCAATTACAGCTGTGAGTTTCTGGGTACGTTTCAAAGAGCTTTCCACACCTGGATTGTGCAATATTTGCCCATTATTCTTTTAAAAAATTCTTCAAGCTCTGTCAAATTGGTTGTTGATCATTGCTAGACAAACATTTCCAGGTCTTGCCATAGATTACAAGCAGATTTAAGTACAAACTGTAACTCGGACACTCAGAAACATTCACCGTCTTCCTGATAAGCAATGTCAGTGTAGATTTGGCCTTGTTTTAGGTTATTGTCTGATTGAAAGGGGTATTAATCTCCCAGTGTCTAAACAAGGTTTTTCTGCCTGTGCTTAGCTCCATTTCATTTTTTATCATTTTTACAAGTATACCCATACCATAACATGATGCAGCCACCACTATACTTGAAAATATGGAGAGTGGTCCTCAGTAATGTGTTGCATTTGATTTTCCCCAAACGTTGTATTCAGAACAAAATGTTAATTGCTTTGCCACATTTTTTGCCATATTATTTTAGTACCTTGTTGCATCTTTGTGAATATTTGTTATTGGTACTGGTACTGGCTTCCTTCTTTTCACTCTTTCAATTAGGTTAGTATTGTGGGAAAACTACAATGTTGTAGTCCTCAGTTTTCGCCTATCACAGCCATTAAACTCTGTAACTGTTCTAAAGTCACCTTTGGCCTCATGGTGAAATCCCTGAGCAGTTTCCTTCCTCTCAGGCACATCAGTTTGGAAGGATACCTGTATCTTTGTAGTGACTGGGTGTTTTGATACACCATCTAAAGTTTAATTAATAACTTCAACAGGCTCAAAGGGATATTCAATGTATTTTTCTTTACCAATAGGTGCCCTTTCTGAGGCATTGGAAAACTTCCCTGGTCTTTGTGGTTGAATCTGTGTTTGAAATTCACTGTTCATACAAATAAAAAGCATTATTACACTTTGACATTATGGGGTATTGTGTGTAGGCCAGTGACAAAAAAAATCTAAAATTGTAGTTCAGGCTGTAACACAACAAAGATGTGGAAACAGTAAAGGGTTGTTAATACTTTCTGAAGTCACTAACTTCCATTCTTAATTAGTTTACCAGCCAGTTATCTAATCAGTCCCCTGTAACCCAGGTGTTTTTGTGATACTGCAAGTTCAAGCTTTCACTTCAAACGACTCAAGGAGACAACTTCAGCCAAGCACTACAAGCTTTAATGACTGTTAAATTGAACAGGCTTAACTAAGGAGGATAATATCTCTTTGTTTAAATGTGCCCCTTCGGTATTCTGTTTAATTAAAGGAGATGGTTAAAAAGCTTTAAATGCAGTCATGCTCATTATGAGTTCTCTGTTAATAGAATGTCTAGTTGATATGAAAGTAAAAACACAAGTTATTACAGATACTCTAAGCAGCCAATGGAAGGAGCTTTTTTGGAGGGAGAAGTATTTTGGCATTGAGGTATGTGCCTGTATAGTCCAAGAGTTGGAGGCTTACTGAAGTGTTTGATTGGTGTAAGGGTCATTGCAACGAGCATTTTGGATTTTGCTGATCACCACCTTTATAAGTGTGAGCTCTTGTTATGATTGTGAATGTCACGTCCTGACCTTAGTTCCTTTTTTATGTCTCTATTTTGGTTTGGTCAGGGCGTGAGTTGGGGTGAGCATTCTGTTTTGTTCAATGTTTTGTATTTCTGTGTTTAGCCAATCAGAGGCAGCTGTCTATCGTTGTCTCTGATTGAGAACCATACTTAGGTAGCTCTTGCCCACATGGGTTTTGTGGGTAGTTGTTTTCTGTTTTGTGTATTGCACCTTGCAGAACTGTTCGTTTTTTGTTTTTGTTCAAGTGTTC
This sequence comes from Oncorhynchus keta, assembly GCF_023373465.1. NCBI lineage: Eukaryota > Metazoa > Chordata > Actinopteri > Salmoniformes > Salmonidae > Oncorhynchus > Oncorhynchus keta. Next base: position 34,338,560 of record NC_068422.1, read on the forward strand.
GTATTTATTAAACGTATTATGAATACTTACCACGCTGCACCTTGGTCTTCTTCTCCTTCTCCCGACCACATTCGTTACAGTGAACATGTCTAGCTGCATGAAAAAGTTCTCCTTTATTTTGACTATTTTCTACATTGTAGAATAATAGTGAAGACATCAAAACTATGAATTGACAAATATGGAATCATGTAGTCACCAAAAAAGTGTTAAATAAATATATTTTATATTTGAGATTCTTCAAAGTAGCCACCCTTTGCCTTGGCAGCTCTGCACATTCTTGACCTTCTTTCAACCAGCTTCATGAGGTAGTCACCTGGAATGCAGTTCAATTAACAGGTGTGCCTTCTTAAAAGTTCATTTGTGGAATTTATTTCCTCCTTAATGCATTTGATCCAATCAGTTGTGTTGTGATGGTGGGGGGTATACAGAAGATGGTAATTTACCAAATAGGGCTAAGTCCATATTATGGCAAGAACAGCTCAAATAAGCAAAGAGAAATGACAGTCCATCATTACTTTAACCTCTTCAACCTATGGGGGCACTATGTCATTATTGGATAAAAAAACATGCCCGTTTTAAGCGCAATATTTTGTCACGAAAAGATGCTTGACTATGCATATAATTGCCAGTGTTGGAAAGAAAAACACTCCAACGTTTTCAAAAATGCAAAGATATTATCTGTGAGTACCCCAAAACTGATCTTACAGGCGAAACCAAGATGAAACTTCAAACAGGAAATTATCAGGATTTTTGACGCTGTGTTTTACTAACGTCTCCTTATATGGCTGTGAATATGCTGTGAACGAGCTTATGCGCTCTGCCGTTCATCCAAGATGTCTGCAGCATTGTGGCGTATTTGTAGGCATATCATTGGAAGATTGGCCATAAGAGACTACATTTGCCAGGGGGCCGTCCGGTGTCCTTTGTCTAAATTGGTGCGTAATTCCCAGTAACACTCATTTTGCCATGGGATACAGACAGAGAAGCACACTTCCAGGAACGATACCACATTGAAGATATATGTAGAAAAACACCTTGAGGATTGATTCTAAACAACGTTTGCCATGTTTCAGTCGATATTATGGAGTTATTATGGAAAAAGTTCTGCGTTTTTATAACTGAATTTGTTTTTATTTTGGTAGCCAAACATGACGCAGAAAACGGACCGATTTCTTCTGCACAAATAATCTTTCAGGAAAACTGAACATTTGCTATCTAACTGAGAGTCTCCTCATTGAAAACATCTGAAGTTCTTCAAAGGTAAATGATTTATTGAATGTTTTTGCTGTTTTTTTGTGAAAATGTTGCCTGGTGATGCTAATGCTAAATGCTAATGCTAAATGTTAACGCTAAATGCTAAATGCTAGTTTTGCTATGGTAGAGAAGCATATTTTTGAAAATCTGAGATGACAGTGTTGTTAACAAAAGGCTAAGCATGAGAGCTAGCATATTGATTTCATTTCATTTGCGATTTTCATGAATAGTTAACGTTGCGTTATGGTAATGGCCTTGAGGCTGTAGTCATGATCCCGGATCCGGGTTGGCTCGACGCAAGAAGTTAAGACATGAAGGTCAGTCAATACGAAAAATCTCAAGAACTTTGAAAGTTTCTTCAAGGGCAGACGCAAAACCACCAAGCTTTATGATGAAACTGGCTCTCATGAGGATCGCCACAGGAATGGAAGAACCAGAGTTACCTCTGCTGCTGTTACCTCTGCTGAGGATAAGTTCATTATACTTACCAGCCTCAGATATTGCAGCAAAAATAAATGCTTCACAGAGTTCAAGTAACAGACACATCTCACCATCAACTGTTCAGAGGAAACTGTGTGAATCGGGCCTTCATAGTCTAATTGCTGCAAAGAAACCACTACTAAAGGACACCAATAATAAGAAGAGACTTGCTTAGGCCAAGAAACACGAGCAATGGACATTAGACCGGTGGAAATATGTCCTTTGGTCTGGAGTCCAAATAGGAGAGTTTTGGTTCCAACCTCTGTGTCTATGTGAGATACAGTTTGGGTGAATGGATGATCTTCTCATACAGTATATATTTCCCACCGTGAAGCATGGAGGTTTCATGGTGTGGGGGTGCTTGGTGACACTGAGTTATTTAGAATTCAAGGCACACTAACCAGCATGGCTACCACAGCAGTCTGCGGCAATACACCATCCCATCTGGTTTGGACTAAGTGTTTGTTTTTCAACAGGAAAATGACCCAACATACCTCCAGGCTGTGTAAGGGCTATTTTACCAAGAAGGAGAGTGATGGAGAGCTTTATCAGATGACCTGGCCTCCATCATTCCCCGACCTCAACCAAATTGAGATGGTTTGGGATGAGTCGGACTGCAGAGTGAAGGAAAAGCAGCCAACAAGTGCTCAGCATATGTGGGAACTATTCGAGACGGTTGGAAAAGCATTCCAGGTGAAGCTGATTGAGAGAATCCCAAGAGTGTTTAAAGCTGTCATCAAGGCAAAGGGTGGCTACTTTGAAGAATCTCAAATATAAAATATATTTTGATTTGTTTAATACTTTTTTGGTTACTATATGATTCCATATGTGTTATTTCATAGTTTTGATGTCTTCACTATTACTCAATGTACAGAATAGTACAAATAAAGAAAAACCCTTGAATGAGTAGGTGTTCTAAAACTTTTGACCTTTGTGTATCCTTGCTTTTTCTTCTCTGCGTGAACAGTGTACAGTAGGCCAGCCTTGAAGCAGCTCTTTATAAATCAGTGTCAGTCTCTTTCTTATAGGCCAGCTGTCTGTAGCTCTATTTACCAATACCTACATCATGATAAATTATGTCTGGTGAATGACTAAGGATGTCCGATTTTGTGCTTGTATTGTTATTGTGAATATATATTACATGATTATAAACATCACTATTAAGTATTTAAATGTATATTTATATTTACACTCCCTTTTAGTAAAATACCCAGTGATGTTTCTAATTTCTTCACAAAACGTGACAATAGTAACATTTTGTGTAATTGTTCTTTATTCCTGTGTTTCAGACAGCCAGAGGCCAGACTGACGTGCACCAGTATTCCCAAATCGTCTTAGTTGCCATGGAGAGTGCATGCTTGACATGGTTAACCGTTACCATGGGGACTCCCTAATCACAATATATCTCATTTGTATGCTTCTCTTGTTGCCTTTACATACATTTTAGATGCTCAGGGGAGAGTCTTTTGGGATCCTATGAAAAACCTCTGTAGGCTTCCCTGACACTGCTTTCCCTATTCACTCAACACAATGACACATTTTAATTTCCATTATACATTTTTCGTAAAGATGAAGTATGATCATTATACAGAACAATCTGCCTCATGCTTACATTTACATTTTAGTTTGCAGACGTTCTTATCCAGAACAACTTGCAGGAGCAATTAAGGTTAAGTGCTTTGCTCAAGGGCACAGACAGATATTCGACTCAGGAATTTGAACCAGCAACTTTTCGGTTACCGGCCCAGTGCCTTAACCACCATGCTACCTGCCGCACTGTTCATTAAAGAGTAGGTTGAGGGGGTAGCCAGAATGCTATAAACACCCGCAAATGTGTTAATTATATCCAATATGATTTCATTTAGCTTGTTGTTCCCTCCAACAATCCTCGACCTGTACAAGGTATTGATTTTCTCAGGTTAGTTTGTGTGTTGTGTTCGCACGCGAATGCAACTGTGTTTGTGTAGGTGTTATAGGCTATGCTTATATAGGCAGTCCAATTTTTTCCACTAATTGGTCTTTTGACCAGTCAGATCTTTTCACATCAGATATTTTTCAGAACTTATCTGATGGTTCAAAAGACCAATTAGAAGAAAACAAATCTCAATTAGGCTTCCAGTGTAAACCCCACCCTGTGCAATTGGGTCCTGGACTTTGATGGTGGTGGTGGTGAAGGTGGTGAAGGTAGGAAACAACATCTCCACTTCGCTGACCCTCAACACGGGGGCCCACAAGGGTGCGTGCTCATCCCCCTCCATGTTCACCCACGACTGCGTGGCCGTGCACGCCTACAACTCAATCATCAAGTTTGCGGATGGGGGGGGGTGAGGGAACTCGGAGTGTGGTGTCAGGAAAACAACCTCTCACTCAACGTCAACAAAACAAAGGAGATGATCCTGGACTTCAGGAAACAGCAGAGGGAGCACCCCCCTATTCATGTCGAAGGGACAGCAGTGGAGAAGGTGATAAGTTCCTCGGCGTACACATCACAGACAAACTGAAATGGTCCACCCACACAGACAGTGTGGTGAAGAGGGAGCAACAGTGCCTCTTCAACCTCGGGAGGCTGAAGAAATTTGGCTTGTCACCCAAAACCCTATCAAACTTTTACAGATGCACAATCGAGAGCATCAACTGCAAGGCTCTCCAGAGGGTGGTGTGGTCTGCACAATGCATCATTGGGGCAAACTACCTGCCCTCCATGACACCTACAGCACCCGATGTCACAGGCAGGCCAAAAAGATCAGAGGACATCAACCACCTGAGCCACTGCCTGTTCACACCGCTACCATCCAGAAGGTGAGGTCAGTACAGGTGCATCAAAGCTGGGACTGAGAGACTGAAAAAAAGCTTCTATCTCAAGGCCATCAGACTGCTAAACAGCAATCACTAACTCAGAGGGGCTGCTGCCTACATTGAGACCCAATTACTGGCCACTTTAATAAATGGATCACTAGTCACTTTATACAATATCTTACATTACTCATTTCACATGTATTTTATATCTATTGCACCTTGCCTATGCCGCTCGGTCATCGCTCATCCATATACTTACATGTACATATTCTCATTCACCCCTTTAGATTTGTGTGTAGTAGGTAGTTGTTGGGGAATTGTTAGATTACTTATTACATATTACTACTGCACTGTCAGAACTAAAACAACATCTGCTAACCATGTGTATGTGACAAATACAATTTGATTTGAGAAAGCAAGCAAAAAAAAAGGACATTGATGTTTTCTCCAGTCAATTTACGAGGACTGCACTGAAAATGGGTTACAATAATTCCCTTCAGACCTGGGGCTTGACATTTATGCCGTTTCACATTAGTGGAAATCAAGACTGTTCTCAGGGCAGGTTTGCCGGTTTTGACTAGCATAAGTTACTTTTCGCAGCAGGTTAGGTGAATTTACGCAGAAGGTTAGGGGAATTAACGTGGAAGGTTTGGGGAATTAGGTTAAGAAAATGTTTAGGTGAAATGCTAAAATTGACCCCAAAGGGACTCACATATTTAGCTACATTCAGACCTGCCCAGAGAACAGTCTTAGTTTCCTCCAATGAGATGTTGCGACATTTGGCAAAGTCTGCTTGCTTCAATAGTATGTCTCGATTTAACTGTGGTTTCTGTCAAACCTAGCATCAATTATATTAATACTGCACAACCTATTTGGACTATTAGGTTAATTAAAAGACTTCATTGATATTTAGATAGGCCTACAGGCTACAATTTAACCAGTTTCATGTTTTCGGTAGGCTTTATTCCAGTTCTTTGAAGGACCTGACCAGTTAATCCTTCCTTATTTTCCTGACATCCCTCCCCAGTTCTCTGTTCCAACCTGTTACGGCCTAATTAACCAGGGTCCCCCCAAGGCCTCGTCAAACCTGGCCAATCGTCTGTGCCTCACTCAAAACCAACACCACTGACAGGAGAGAAATACAGATCTGGGCCTCATTGTAACCCATCTTACATATGTTGTATTTCTACATCTGCATTGCTTGCTGTTTGAGGTTGTAGGCTGGGTTTCTGTATAAGCACTTTGACAGCCGCAGGTGTAAAAAGGGCTTTATAAAGACATTTTATTTCTGCCTAAAGTTTGCATGCTTTACACCGGTGTGTTAAGTGATTTTTGTTCCACCACCCTGACCAAAGTAAACAATGTGAACCGTCGCCCCAGTCTGAGGCCCTGAAGACTCTGTTAATGAATGCTAAGGGAGAAAAAGGTGTAGATTCACGTGCAGAGCACGGAAGGTGTTTATTTCGCCTTCACAGAAGGCTGGAATCGTGGTCACAGGCAGTCAATGGTCATACACAGGTAGGCAAACCAACTAGGACTGAATGCTAGAATAGGGTCTCACAAACGAGCTAGGAAAAGGCTTAGTAGAGTCAATACCTCAAAGGCACAAACAGAATGAACTGAACTAAATAATGATCTGATGAGACCAGGTGAGTAACTAACACAGGTGAAATCAATGAACAAAAAGGAAAGACAGGGCTACGTTCAATAGTAGTTGGAGAACCCAATGAAACGTTGGAATTCCTTAACGGTGGTGGGTTTGGGTCAGTTACTGACAGCGGTGACATTGTTCTCATCCATGCTGACCCCTCCAGGTGTCAGTACGAAACCGAGAAAGTTTACCAAGGTTACATGGAAGGTGCTCTTTTTAGTCTTGACATAAAGGTTATGGTTAAGGAGCCATTGAAGAACCTTTTGCAAATGCTGTATGTGTTCCTTCAGGGAGTGAAAGTAAATCAGGATGTCAATGTAGACGATGAGAAAGTAGTTGATCATATCCTGGAAAACCTTGTTCATAAAGGATTGGAAGACGGCGGGGGCATTAGTAAGGCCGTATGGCATGACAAGATATTCGTTGTGCCCTCGTGCGGTGATAAAGGCCGTCTTCCATTCTCCGCCTTCACGTATACGGACAAGGTTATGTGCACTTCGAAGGTCAGGTTTTGTATAGTTGTTGGCACGGCCCACTAGTTCAGGGTTCGCTGGGGTCAGAGGAAGAGGGAAATGGTTCTTGACCGAGATGTCATTCAGGGAACTTTAATCAATACATGGACGGAGACCACCGTCCTTTTTTCCATCAAAGAAGAAGCTGGATACAGCCGGGGAAGAAGAACGAATGAAACCATTTGAGTGTTTCATCAATGTAGTTCTCCATTGCCTCATTTTCCGGGATAGATGGGGTTAAACATGGCCCATCGGTGGGGACAGTCTAGGGAGTAAGTCAATAGCACAGTCCCCTGGGCGATGTGGTGGCAGAGTGGAGACATCGATTTTGCTGAAGACATTGCTGTACTAGGCGTATTCAGATGGTATGGTGGGTGGCACTGCAGAAGCAGAGTTCTCAATGGTGGTGGCTCTGCAGGGTAGGCTTAGACAACCTGTGAAGCAGGTAGAAGACCAGGACAGTAGTTCACCTTGTTGCCACGAGATGGCAGGGTCGTGACGACAAAGCCAGGGGTGTCCAAGGATGAGTGGCGGTTTGGGTAATGAGAGTTCTATAAGTTGAATGGTTTCGGTGTGGAAGACTCCAATCTGGAGGGTGACGCTCTGGATCAGGTGCATAATGAATCCCATGCCCAATGGCTACCCGTCCAGGGTGTTAATCCTTAAGGGAGGGGGTGACAGGTGTTAGATCAATGTCAAGCTCTTGTACTAGCTGGTGATCGATAAAATTACCTGCTGCTCCCATTACCTGCTGCTCTTAAGCCCTGTATGTACTTAGTGACCCCCATCACGGTTATCAATACTGGGATGGAGAATTGCTTCTGGGACATATTTAGAAATAAGAACACGCCTACCTGCGTGGCAGTGGAGGGTCCCTTCTCATCTCTCCGTGGGGGGCGAACAGGGCAATGGCTGAGTAGATTATCTTTTCCTCCACAGTAAAGGTAGAGCCCTTCTTGGATCTGCCTTTGACGTTTGATACACGGGAGAGGAGCATAGCCCAACTGCATGGCACTGGAAGACTTGTACGGGATGACGGAATCATGGAAAGAGAAGGTTTTGGTTTCCTGGGTGGCAGAGTTCTTCGGCAGTCAGCGATTGATTTAAATCCTGAAGGTCACCTCTACAGGCCAGCTCCGCCTGAAGTTCCCTGTTGAGCCCTCATCGGTAGATGGTAAGTAAAGCAGCCTCACTCCATCCACTCCCTGCAGCCATGTTGCGGAACTCGAGGGCATACCCGGCAGCTGAATTGCGTCCTTGTTGAAGTTCTATGAGGAGGTCTCCAATAGGATGACCGGAAGGAGTGTGATTGAATACCTCTTTGAAGAGGGTGTGGAAATGGGTCTCGGATCCGAGTTCTGTGCTGTTGGCAGTCTATATGGCAGTGGCCCAATCCAGGGCTTTGCCTGTTAGTAGAGACACAACAAAATCCACCCGGCTCTTGTCGGTGGCGAAGTTAGTGGGGTTGTGCATAATGTATATCCCTGACATTTCCCAGGTGAACTGTCATATTTTCCAGGCATGGATATGAATGAAGGAGGGCTATGGGTTACGATACCTGTCATCGGAGGAGTAGGGAGAGGCTTGCGGCGAAGATGGCAGATTTCCTCCATACTCTCGTCTTGCTGGGTTAGGCGCCGCTGTAGCTCCGCTGAATATATTCAGTTTTTTTGGGTGAGGTATTCTGTAGTGAATACTCAGGGAGAAAAGTAGATTCTCGCGCAGAGCACGGCAGGTGTTAATTTCATACACAAGTGGGCAAACAGGCAGGTGAATCAAAACTAGGACCGAAGCCTATAACTGGTTCTCACAAATGAGCTAGAAAAAGGCTTAGTAGAGTAAAAACTAACAATACCTCACAAAGGCACAAACAGAATGAAATTAACGAAATAAGGATCTGATGAGACCAGGTGAGTAACTAACACAGGTGAAATCAATGAACAAAAATTAAAGACAGGGCTACGTTCAAGAACACAAAGAAATAGGGCTGCGTTCAAGAACACAATGAAGCAGAACACAAGGTTGACAAAGAAAATTAATACAGAACCTTACAACTCTGGAGCAGGTTTTCATCAAGAATCTCTCTGTACTTGCTCCGTTCATCTTTGCCTCGATCCTGACTAGTCTCCCTGTCCCTGATGCTGAAAAACATCCCCACAGGATGATGCTGCCACCACCATGCTTCAACGTAGGGATGGTGCCAGGTTTCCTCCAGAAGTGGTGGAGTGATGCACCCATCTCCACAGAGGAACTCTGGAGCTCTGTCAGAGTGACCATCGGGTTCTTGTTCACCTCCCCAATCGAGGACTTTTTCCCCGATTGCTCAGTTTGGCCTGGCTGCCAGCTCTAGGAAGAGTCTTGGTGGGTCCAAACTTCTTCCATTTAAGAATGATGGAGGCCACTGTGTTCTTGGGGAACTTTAATGCTGCAGACATTTTTGGTACCCTTCCCAGATCAATCCTGTCTTGGAGATCTACGGACAATTCCTTCGACCTAATGGCTTGGTATTTGCTCTGACATGCACTGTCAACCATGGGACATTATATAGACAGTTGTGTGCCTTTCAAATCATGTCCAATCAATCAATCAATCAATCAATCAATCAAATGTATTTACAAATCCCTTCTTACATCAGCTGATGTCACAAAGTGCTGTACAGAAACCCAGCCTAAAACCCCAAACAGCAAGCAATGCAGGTGTAGAAGCACGGTGGCTAGGAAAAACTCCCTAGAAAGGCCAGAACCTAGGAGGAAACCTAGAGAGAAACCAGTCTATGAGAGGTGGCCAGTCCTGGTGGAGATTATAACAGAACATGGCCAAGATGTTAAAATGTTTATAGATGACCAGCAGAGTCAAATAATAATAATCACAGTAGTTGTAGAGGGTGCAACAGTATCTCTACCCCTCCTGTTGTCTCTAGAGAGTTGAAAACAGCAGGTCTGGGACAGGTAGCACGTCTGGTGAACAAGTCCCTGGTTCCATAGCCGCAGGCAGAACAGTTGTAACTGGAGCAGCAGGTGGACTGGGGACAGCAAGGAGTCATCAGGCCAGGTAGTCCTGAGGACAGGGCCAAACAGGCAGGATATAACCCCACCCACTTTGCCAAAGCACAGCCCTCACACCACCAGTGGGATATCTCCAACAACCAGCTTACCATCCTGAGGCCGAGTATAGCCCACGAAGATCTCACCCATGGCACAACCCAAGGGGGGCGCCAACCCGGACAGGAAGATCACGTCAGTGACTCAACCAACGCAAGTGACGCACCCCTCATAGGGATGGCATGGAAGAGCACCAATAAGCCAGTGACTCAACCCCCGTAATAGGGTTTGAGGCAGAGAATCCCAGTGGAGAGAGGGGAACCGGCCAGGCAGAGACAGCAAGGGCGGTTCGTTACTCCAGTGCCTTTGAATTTACCACAGGTGGTCTCCAATTTACCACAGACGGTCTCCAATCAAGTTGTAGAATCATCTCAAGGAGGATCAATGGAAAACGGGATGCACCTGAGCTCAATTTAGAGTCTCGTAGCAAAGGGTCTGAATACTTATGTAAATAAGATATTTCTGTTTTATTTTTATTTTTAAAATACAGTTTTCACTTTGTCATTATGGGGTATTGTGTGTAGATTGATGAGGAAAACATGTATTTAATCAATTTTAGAGTAAGGCTGTAACGTAACAAAATGTAGAAAAAGCCAAGGGGTCTGAATACTTTCCGAATGCACTGTACCCTCAAATTAAACTTGACAGTCCACACTTTAAGCTTCTAGCCATTGTATCATTGAAAATCCAAAGCATTGGATTACTGAACCAAAACAAAAAAAATGTCACTGTCCCAATACTTTTGGAGCTCACTGTATATCGGTGGCTGCAGGGGTGGATACATACACACTCCTTGGACTCTTTATTCGGGATCGGTGTCCCTTCCACGGGACGGTTGAGCTAACGTAGGCTAATGCGATTAGCATGAGGTTGTAAGTAACAAGAAAATGTCCCAAGACATAGACATATCTGATATTCTTGTTAATCTAACTGTGCTGTCCAATTTACAGTAGCTAGTACAGTGAAAGAATACCATGCTATTGTTTGAAGAGAGCGCACAATTTCGAACATGAAAAGTTATTAATAGACAAATTAGGCCTATTTGGGCAGTCTTGATACAACATTTTTAACATAAATGCAATGGTTCATTTGATCAGTCTAAAACTTTTCCCATACACTGCTGACATCTAGTGGGCAAAATCTAAATTGCAGCTGGGCTGGAATAATACATTATGGCCTTTCTCTTGCATTTAAAAAATGATGGTACAAAAAAAAAAAAAAATGTTTTTTTTTCTATGTATTATCTTTTACCGGATATATTGTGTTATATTCTCCTACATTCCTTTCACATTTCCATAAACATCAAAGTGTTTAATTTCAAATGGTACCACGAATATGCATATCCTTGCGTCATGGCCTGAGTTACATGTAGTTAGATATGGGTATGTAATTCTTGGCAAAAATTGAAAAAAAGGGGTGGATCCTGAAGAGGTTTTAAGGTGAGGGTGCTAAGCTGACACAGTTTGTCTTTCCCCTCTCTACAGTGACGTTGATAGGGTCGTCTACCCCTCCCGCGGCCATTACATTCTCACGACCACACTAAACACTTCCCACATCGACTCGACTGTGGAAGTGTCCAGCTGGTAGACATTTATTACACAGCTTATAGCTGAGTCCCACTGACTACCTGTAGTGTTGACACGGCAAAGCACAGGACACTTCCTTGACAACTTGGGTCAGCCCTTTATCAGAGCCCCACTCTTTTCCACCCAGACCTCTGCTAAGCTTTTTCCCAGTCTTTCTTTCTCGTTAGTGCTAGCTGTGCTTCTATTCCGGTCAGCCGTAGTGGACAGCACAAGCTCAGCGATACTGCAGGTTAGGTTGGAGGAAATGTTCAGACGGCAAGATAGTTTATGGTTATAAATGCTTATTGTTCCCTTGAGTAAGGTATTTTTCTTGGAATGGCCTCAGTGGTGGATATATCCAGTAATAGAAATAACAAGGGTGTAAAATGCGAACCATGTAAGTGGCCTAGGGTAAAGGAAAGTGTAGAAATGTAGAGAGACTGGTTGAGTGAGTCTTTGTGAAAGAAATCAATAGGGTCCGTCTTCTCTAATGGAGCACAGATGAAAGAGGGCAAATTGTTAATTTCTCTTAGCCCCAATAAAAGATACAACCATATTAGTATATAAAAATATGTCTGTCTGTCTGTCTGTCTGTCTGTCTGTCTGTCTGTCTGTCTGTCTGTCTGTCTGTCTGTCTGTCTGTCTGTCTGTCTGTTGATAATATAATGGCGCTTGAGGAGATGGCTGCCGTTTTACAGGTTCTAACCAATTGTGCTATTTTGTGTGTTTTATTTGTAACTTATTTTGTACATAATCTGTCTCTACCATCCCTTAAGACTGAAAAGAGCTTCAGCATATCAGAACAGCAACTATTCACCTCAAACTTTTCTTTAACGAGTAGGATGCAAAGGATTTACTGCTGATACCAGACCAGGCCCAAATCTTCGTCATTCTTATGAAGAAGAGACGCAGGGAACGCAGGTCTGGGTGTCTTGTGAGAATTTATCTCCGAATGGGTAACCCGCCTCAACCATCCATCCTATTGGCAAACATTCAATCATTGGGGAATAGACTGGATGAGATCCGTTCAAGACTACCCTAACTGTAATATCTTATGTTTCACGAGTCGTGGCTGAATGACAATATGGATAATATACAGTTGGCTGTATCTTCTGTGCATCGGCAAGATACAACAGCTGCCTACGGTAAGATGAGGGGTGTTCTTCAAGGGAAGCAACACTGAAGCATACATGAGAGCACCAGTTGTTCCAGATGACTGTCTGATCGCGGTTTTTGATATGAGAAAAACCTTTAAACAGGTCAATATTCACAAGGCCGCAGAGCCAGACAGACTACCAGGACGTGTACTCAAAGCATGCACTGACCAACTGGCAACTGTCTTCACTGACATTTTCAACCTGTCCCTGAACAAGTCTGTCATACCAACATGTTTCAAACAGACCACCATAGTCCCTGTGCCCAAGAACGCCAAGGTAACCTGCCTAATTGACTTCCGACCCGTAGCACAAATGTCTGCCGTGAAGTGCTTTGAAAGGTTGCTCATGGCTCACATCAACACTATCATGCCAGAAAGCCTAGACATACCGCCCCAACAGATCCACAGAATACGCAATCTGTATTGTACTTCACACTGCATTTCCCACCTGGACAAAAGGAACACCTACGTGAGAATGCTGTTCATTGACTACAACTCAGCGTTCAACACCATAGTGCCCTCAAAGCTCATCACTAAGCTAAGGACCCTGGGACTAAACACCTCCGTCTGCAACTGGACCCTGGACTTCCTGACAGGCTGATCCTCAATACAGGGACCCCTCAGGGATGCATGCTTAGTCCCCTCCTGTACTCCCTTGCTTGGCCACCCATGACTGAATGGCCAAGCAAGACTCCAACACCCTTATTAAGTTTGCCGACAACACAACCGTGGTAGGCCTGATCACTGAGAACGATGAGACAGCCTATATGAAGGAGGTCAGGGACCTGGCAGTGTCATGCCAGGACAACAACCTCTCCCTCTATATGATCAAGATAATGGTGATGATCGAGGACTACAAGAAAAGGAGGGCCGAGCACACCCCCATTCTCATCGACGGGGCTGTAGTGGAGCAGGTTGAGAGCTTAAAGTTCCTTGGTGTCCACATCACCGACAAACTATCATGGTCCAAACAATCCAAGACAGTCATGAAGAGGGCACGACATGCCTGTTCCCTCTCAGGAGACTGAAAAGATTTGGCTTCGGTTCTTAGATCTTCAAAAAGTTCTACAGCTGCACCGTCGAGAGCATCCTCACTGGTTGCATCACCCCCTGGTATGGCAACTGTTTGGCCTCTGACCGCAAGGCGCTACAGAGGGTAGTGCGTACAGCCCAGTATGTCACTGGGGCCAAGCTTCCTGCCATCCAGGACCTCTATACCAGGCGGTGTCAGAGGAAGACCATAAAAATGGCCAAAGACTTCAACCACCCTAGTCATGGACTGTTCTCTCTGCTACTGCATGGCAAGCGATACTGGAGTGCAGCTTCTACCCCAAAGCCATAAGACTTCTGAACAGCTATTCAAATGGCTATCTGGACTATTTGCATTGGCCCCCTTTTTTCTTTTCTTTTATGCTGCTGCTACTCGCTGTTCATTATCTATGCATAGTCACTTTACCCCTACCTACAGGGAACATATTACCTCAATAACCTTGACTAACCTGTATCCCCGCACGTTGACTCGGTACCGGTACCCCTTGCTATTTAGCCTCATTATTGTTATTTTATTGTTACTCTTATTTTTTTAAACGTTTGTTTATTTAGTGAATATTTTCTAAACTCTTATTTTTCTTAAAACAGCATTGTTGGTTAAGGGCTTGAAAATAAGAATTTGTACCTGTTGTATTCGGCGCATGTGACAAACAAAATGTGATTTATTTTGAATTCATAGCTCTCTAGAACCCAGCCGGCCTGCTGGATGCCCGTCTCCATGGAGACAAGGGTGGGAAGGAGAGTGATGATGTTGCGTAGAACAGCACAGCAGCCTGCCTGTGTCTGAATGAACTGTGTTGTTGTGTGATTGCTTCGCGTCTTGCTCAAAGAGGGCCATGTAATTGGCCCATGGCTGACTAGCACCATACAGTATGTGAGCCATGTCAATCCACACACAATTGCTTGACTTGTTAATGTTTGATTTTGAAAACGGGATATATTTGTGAGCAGGGCAGAAATTGTGTCAGTACAGAAATGACATGCATGAAGTATCACTAATTTTGAAAGCATATTCTGTATTTTTCTCAATGCACCAAAGAAAACATGATTGATCAACTGTGTCTTGACAGTCCTACCCTGAAGGATAGCTGTCAACACAGCACACGCAGTATTCATTTTAGTGCCAGCTCTGCCGCTTTCATATTAGACAGTGATGACACACAGACACGGTGTCTGCAGCAGTAAGTACCAGAATACAAAGCCCAGCCATTATTTGGGATGATTATGCTCTTCTGCCTTAGTTCCTATAATACACTCTGGCCATCAAACACAATGCAGATGAGTCTGTCTTTGTCACAGAAAAGGAAACAAAGATTTTATAACGACCTGAAATTGTTGTCATTGGTGACCTATCCTCAACCCAGCCAACCAAATTGAGGCACTGGATACCATGGCGACAGTGGCTCTGTGCATAGAGAGGTGATAATGGAGATTTTAGAGGTGGGGAGAGGGGGGTTCCGAGGAATTGCCACACTGTCAGTGGTGTCACACGGTCTGAGGGGTCCACTGATCAGAAATGAGCCAACCAAATGTCTGAGTAACAGATGTTTTTAATCATGGCAGACATAAAAAAGCCATTTAATGTAGCCTCTTCTGTACCATTTGTCGTATTGTCAAAATATGTATTGAATTGTATTAGCCTCTCAGGTATAGGGCCTAAATCATTTCAATATAATTTTAAGACTAGCCAAACCAGCGTAATGTAATTTTTGGCCAATCATGCTGCCAGTCAGGCAACAGATGCTGGAATTTGTTGTGGATGATATTTGAAGTGTTCGATGCTGCTGAAGAGACAAGACTGGAATGATGTGCTGTGATTGCTGTGGTTTATCTTAGTCACTCTCCTCTCAGTGGCTCTCATTGCTGTGCTGGATTCTTTCTGTTTGAACACAACTTATTTATGACGACAACTGTCTTCACCATCCCCGTGCCCTACATGTCTCCTCCGTCCTACTAAAATGATTGACTGACATTAATAGTCCACTTTAGAAGGTACATTTAATTTGACCAGAGTTCTAAATAAAATTATGTCAAAATGTAATAGGTGGGTTGTATAGCATGCTGAGTCCGAGGGAGAAGTTATCTTTTGTTTCCCAATATGGCATGCCAGGAAGAGTGAAAATAGTGTGCTATTTCATGCAATGGCACAATTAGGCACTAGGAAACAATAAAAGCATCAAATAAAAACACAACACCTTGGTTAACGCCTAACACGAGTGGCTGGTATCCAATATACATCAACAATAAAAAACACAACACCTTGGTTAACGCCTAACACGAGTGGCTGGTATCCAATATACATCAACAATAAAAAACACAACACCTTGGTTAACGCCTAACACGAGTGGCTGGTATCCAATATACATCAACAATAAAACGCTCGTTAGACCATTTTGGAATTATTATTATTCATTTTTGGAGGATGGTAATTATCACAGTACAGTTATTATTCTCTTCCATAGCTTTATAAAACAACTCTAACACATGAAACAGTTCAAACCAAGAGAAAAGCTTCAAAACAATACGAACATATACTACATGACCAAAAGTATGTGGACACCTGCTCGTCGAACATCTCATTTCAAAATTATGGGCATTAATATGGAGTTGGTCCCCCTCTGCTGCTATAACATACTGCACTCTTCTAGGAAGGCCTTCTACTACATGTTGGGACATTGCTGCCGGGACTTCCATTCAGCCACAAGAGCCTTAGTGAAGTCGGGCGGTTAGGACTGATTCGCAGTCGGCGTTCCAATTCATCCAAAAGGTGTTTGATGGGGTTGAGGTTCTTACACACCGATCTAGACAAACCATTTCTGTATGGACCTCGCTTTGTGCACAGGGGCATTATTATACTGAAACAGGAAAGGGCATTCCCCAAACTGTTGACACAAAGTTGGAAGCACAGAATTGTCTAGAACATCTTGTATGCTGTAGTGTTAAGATTTCCCTTCACTGGAACTAAGGATCCTAGCCCAAGCCATGAAATCAGCCACAGACCATATTCCTCCCCCACCAAACTTTACAGTTGGTAGCGTTGTCCTTGCATCCGCCAAACCCAGATTCGTCCATGAGACTGCCAGATAGTGAAGCGTGATTTATTACTCCAGAGAACGCGTTTCCACTGCTCCAGAGTTCAATGGCAGTGAGCTTTAACCCACTCCAGCTGATGCTTGGTATTGCTCGGGTGAACTTGTGCTTGTGTGTGGCTGCTCGGCCATGGAAACCCATTTCATGAAGCTCCCGACGAACAGTTGTTGTGCTGAAGTTGCTTCCAGAGGCAGTTTGGAACTCGGTAGTGAGTGTTGCAACCGAGTACAGATGATTTGTATGCACTACTCGATTCAGCTCTTGGTTGTCCCGTTCTGTGAACTTGTGTGGCCGACCACTTTGCGGCTGAGCCGTTGTTGCTCCTCGACGTTTCCACTTCACAATAACAGCACTTACAGTTGACTGGGGCCGTTCTAGCAGGGCAGACATTTTATGAACTGACTTGTTGAAAAGGTGACATCCTATGACAGTGCCACGTTGAAAGTCACTGAGCTCTTCAGTAAGGCCATTCTACTGCCAATGTGTGTCTAATCAAATCAAATTTTATTTGTCACATACACATGGTTAGCAGATGTTAATGCGAGTGTAGCGAAATGCATGTGCTTCGTGTTCCGACAATGCAGTAATATCCAACGAGTAATCTAACCTAACAATTTCACAACAATTACCTTATACACACAAGTGTAAAGGAATGAATAAGAATATGTACATAAAATATATATGGATGAGCGATGGCCGAACAGCATAGGCAAGATGCAGTGGATGGTATAGAGTACAGTATATACATATGAGATGAGTAATGTAGGGTATGTAAACATTTTATGAAGTGGCATTGTTTAAAACCTCTTATGGCTGCGATCCCCGTACAGGGATCAACATCAGGGGAAATTTCAGAATGACAACTAAAAATACAATGTCGTAACATTATACTTTCTTGAAAATGCAAGTGTCTTACACCCTTCAAAAGATTAGAATCTTGGTAATCAAACTAAGTTTTCCGATTTAAAATAGACATTACAGACAACAAATGCCATGCTTTTGTTTGAGAAGAGCGATCATCAACAACAAACATTTTCCGCCATGACAGTTTTGACACATTCACATCTGAAGGTAAAATTATGATTCACATTCTGATATCTTGCTCTTATTTCTCTTCCGGAGGGTCCCAGTGATCAAATGAAGTGCCGTTTTCTTTGATAAAATCAATTTTTATAGCCTAAAACGAAACATTTTGTAAACCGCTTGTGTCGTGAATTCCATCTCTATCAACTTTTGACGGAGCATTCGACGTAATTACACATACTAAACAAATGTTTATCTAGTCATAGTTGATTTCAGTGCAATCCTATGGATGTTTGCCACACAGCCAAACTTGATAGTTTTTTTTGCGGGGAGTATTGACCGAAGTGAACTGATTTGAAGACAATGAGCAATGACTTCATTGAGCACCAATAATATTAGCGAAGCTTCATTGATTGACTGTATTTCTGCCCAATGACCACTGATCTTCTTGAAATCTAACTGGGTAGATAGCCAATGAGCTGAGGTAAATGCCAGTATGTGATGGTTATGGGTTGGACCACCATCCCTTGTTTGTAAAAGCACACGTAACAAACTTCATTCTCGCCATTGACCATCAGAGTATTTGCAGTCACGCTTGTTACGCACAGCAGTGTTTTGGAAAGTAGTATTTTGGAAAGTGTTTTTTCAACGATTTCATTGAAGACATCATGACGAATAAATCAGGAAAAGCGAAGTCCAAGTCTAAGTATACAGATTTGCACCAGATTATAGAAGAGATTGATCGGGAAAGTGAGACAGATTTTTTGTTTGAGGAATCAAACATGATTATGATTCAAACATTGAGGAGCTGTTTCTGCAAGGACAGGACGTACTTCTGGACAGGTAAGTGCTAATGCCGTTTGATGAAATATATATTTTTTTGTGCAAAAAAATAAATATATAAAAAATATATATTTGTTTTTGCAATTTGCAATGACATGTGTGATGAAATGTGTAAAGTACACATTGGCTATAGTGTGTGTGTGTATGTATGTGTACGACCCATAATATAATAATAATAATATATGCCATTTAGCAGACGCTTTTATCCAAAGCGACTTCCCGGGAATCGAACCCACTACCCTGGCGTTACAAGCGCCATGCTCTACCAACTGTGCTACCTGTGTTTGTTTGTTTGTTTGTGTGTGTGTGTGTGTGTGTGTGTGCGTGTGTGTGTGCGTGTGTGTGTGTGCGTGTGTGTGTGTGTGTGTGCGTGTTTGTTGGTTTGTTTGGGTGTGTGTGTATATATATGTGTATATATATTTTTTTAATTCAAATGGAATGGAGTAGAACAGCAAACACACCATGGCCACTGCGCCTGCTACTCCTCTCCATTTCCATATGAAATAGCCATTGGGTGCTTTTGGGGAGGGCAGCACTTCACCATATTGACTGTTCCCTCTGCTCTATACAATACATATCTGTTTATTTTATGTAATGATAAAAGGCTCATACAATACAAATATTTTTAAAATGTTTTCTTTCACAGTGATAGCGACTCCGACTGGGAGCCCCAGGTGCTAAGCTGCCCGCTCTACCTCGGCCCCCTCTACACCTGCCTCCAGTGGTGTTCATATGCCACAGTTCATTACTGCAGGCATGACTGTGCCTCAGGGCCAAAAGGGCACAGCATGGATGTGTCGTTGTGTTCTGTGTCGCATGAAGTCCCCCATCACCTGCACCACTTGTTCAGTTTGCCTCTGCATCAGAAAGAGACTGCTATGGGACATGGCACAGGAGGCAAAATATTGTGTGGAGGACTACCCCTGTTTTATTTTTTAAAATATTTTTAAAATAATATTTAAAAAAATAAATTATAAAAACATCTGGTGTGTTAGAATTGCTTTTTGATATGTTGTATTTAGTTATTTGCACTGTTGTATATAGTTATAGGTCATTTCACCAATTTGGCCACTTGGGTACATTTGGGCAACTTGTGTGGGACACCTGTGTGACTTCATGCTAAATGTTATGTAGCTCACCCATTCCTGAAGTTATCAGTCTGAAACATTGCACACCTACAGTTGCCCTCTTGTGTTATCCATCAAAATTATCTCCAGCATCCTATTCTAGTACACGTGAAAGATGATGCTGCAACAATAAAAAAAACTGAAAACAGTATGCTCTTTCTTTCTCTTTTCTTCCACCAGATTTACTGTGTTATATTCTCCTACATTCAATTAACACTTCCACAAACTTCAGAATGTTACCATTCAAATGATACCAAGAATATGCATATCCTTGCCTCTGGGGCTGAGCTACAGGCAGTTAAATTAGGGTATGTCTTCAGGCAGAAATTGAGAACAAGGGATGCAGTCATAATAAGTTAAAGTGACTTGTGATGCATTTATTACATACATTTTTCCATTATTAATGTGTCTGGAGTTGAGTAAGTATGTTGGCAGCAGCCACTCAATGTTAGTGATGGCTGTTTAACAGTCTGATGGCCTTGAGATAGAAGCTGTTTTTCAATCTCTCGGTCCCTGCTTTGATGCACCTGTACTGACCTCGCCTTTTGGATGATAGCAGGGTGAACAGGCAGTGGATCGGATGATTTTTGCCCTTTTCTGTGACATCGGGTGGTGTAGGTGTCCTGGAGGGCAGGTAGTTTGCCCCCGGTGATACGTTGTGCAGACCTCACTACTCTCTGGAGAGCCTTATGGTTATGGGTGGAGCAGTTGCCGTACCAGGTGGTGATACAGCCCGAAAGGATGCTCTCGATTGTGCATCTGTAAAAGTTTGTGAGTGTTTTTGGTGACGAGACACATTTCTTCAGCCTCCTGAGGTTGAAGAGGCGCTACTGCGCCTTCTTCACCACACTATCTGTGTGGTTGGACCATTTCAGTTTGTGTACGCCAATGGAACTTAAACCTTACTACCCTCTACACAACTGTCCCGTTGATGTGGATAGGGTGGTGCTCCCTCTGCTGTTTCCTGAAGTCCACGATCATCTCCTCTGTTATGTTGACGTTGAGTGTGAGGTTATTTTTTCCTGACACCACACTCCGAGGGCCCTCACCTCCTCCCCGTAGGCCGTCTCGTCGTTGTTGGTAATCAAGCCTACCACTGTAGTGTCGTCTGCAAACTTGATGATTGAGTTGCAGGCATGGCCACACAGTCGTGGGTGAACAGGGAGTACAGAAGAGGGCTCAGAACGCACCCTTGAGGGGCCCCAGTCCAGGCACGGCGGCCAGCCCGGGTCCATGGTTGGTTCCTCGGGATGAGTGGGTACTTCGCCCTGCACCGGAGCCGCCACCGACGCTAGATGCCCACCCGGACCCTCCCCTATAGAGTCAGTTTTTGCGGCTGGTGTCCGCACCTTTGGGGGTACAATCAAGCCCTGACCACAGAGAGCCTTTTTATTCTCTATTTTGGTTAGGTCGGGTGTGACTAGGGTGGGTAATCTAGGTTGTTTATTTGTATGTTGGCCTGGTATGGTTCCCAATCAGAGGCAGCTGTTTTTCATTGTCTCTGATTAGCGCGTTTCATTCTATAAACATGTGGAACCCATATCACGCTACGCTTTGGTCCGAATGTTATTACGACGAATCCTCTAATTTGAAATGGTGTCGACATACTTTTGGATATATAGTGTGAATGATATATAGTGTGATGAATGCAACGTCAACTGTGTGAAGTGGATCCGCCTGTTTAGGAAATATGTCTCATCGCCGTCAATACTTTCAGAAAAGCAGTAAATCTTCTCACCCTACCAGTATTTGTCTTTTCAATTGTCAGACAGTAGGTACGGCCTAGTTAGATTTATCATAATGGTCTCTGCGTTGCCAGTTCAATTTGCACCTTTTTGGCATCTCAATGATTTGTATCTGGAATAGGACCATGGGGATTATTGCATCTTTCTGTTTCTCAGGTGTCAAGAGATATTCAATAGAGTTGTTTCTCTCCCACAACTGGGAGTTACTTATATGCCAAAATCCAGGAAATTACCTTTTTGACTAATTTCTCCCTTTGTTTATGGAAATTCAGCACATGTTCTCCAGGCCTGCTCTAGTCCCCTCAGCTGCTGCCATTTTGGGAGGGCAGTGAGGCAGACAGTCATATGCTGTTCCTTTTGGCATCTCTGACACTGGGAGACTGAAGAGTACAGTCAGTGTGGTGCTGGACATTGCTGAGTCAGCTGGGTGCGCTGCTTGCCTGTTCCCAGATCTGTTTGGGTGGTTTAGCCAATTCCTATGGTCATTGTCATACCAGCTTTCCATGCATGACTATGACTATTGGAGTTTTCAATACAGCACAATCAGATCTGGCACCAGGATAGTGCAAGGACACTGACATATCAATATCACATAGTCAGTCAGAAACATTCAGCACTTAGACAGGGCAGCATTGTGTATGGATGTTAGTATGTTGTGAAAACTGTACCAGATCTAGCCATATACTGGTACCAGGCTTAAAATGAAATGAGAATCCATTTTGAAGGCTACTCAGGAAAGCAGATCTTTCTGCATGCTGAACATAATTACTCATGACTGTCCTATGGGGAAATACAACAAAATCAATGATACCTTCGTCATGTTTAGCCTAGTGGTTAGAATGTTGGACTAGTAACCAAAGGGTTGCAAGTTCAAATCCCCAAAGTAAAAATCTGTCGTTCTGCCCCTGAACAAGGCAGTTAACTCACTGTTTCTAGGCTGTCATTGAAAGTAAGAATTTGTTCTTAACTGACTTGCCTTGTAAAATGAAAAAAAAAATGTTTGCTTGCTGCGTAAATGATTTGTACAGTTGTAACCCTATTGATTCATACAGAGTGAGGAACCTACGTATGAGCAAGCCTAAAATAGTCAGAACAATGACATACATACATAAGCAATAAGGCCCGAGAGGGTGTGGTATATGGTCAATATATCACGGCTAAGGACTCCATATCCATGGAGTATCGGCCATATATCACAAACCCTGGAGGTTATTATGAACTGGTGACCAATGTAATTACAGCAGTAAAAACAAATGTTTGTCATACCCATGGTATAGCGTCTGATATTTCACGGCTTTCGGCCAATCAGCATTCAAGGCTTGAGCCACCCAGTTTATAAAACAATATAGATCATCTTGTCGAGATGAATAACAAAGCTGGAGAGTTTTATGGGTTCATATTTATTGGCTTTCACGTTGGAATTACTTTCATGAGCAGATATGTCATCTTATCACTGACTATAAATGTTACCGAACAGATTCTTAATACCAACAGGAATTGTGTGGAGGATTTTGGCAAAGTACCAAAGCTCAGCAGAAGCCGAGTATGGTAAGAACTAGAGATGTTTGTGTTCGTACCTTGACCCTTGTATGTATGCATATACTTGTTTGTGTGTGTGTGTGTGTGTGTGTGTGTGTGTGTGTGTGTGTGTGTGTGTGTGTGTGTGTGTGTGTGTGTGTGTGTGTGTGTGTGTGTGTGTGTGTGTGTGTGTGTGATCTGCATGCATTTGTGTGTTTTTCACAATTATGTAAGTTACTGTTTGATTAATGTTGACCCTTGTCAGTATTTTGTGCCTTGCAGGCTAGGAGGGAACTTAAAACAAAACAATAGTTGGTGAAGCCTCCTTTGTGAGCATGCCAGAAACGTAGTTGTGGGTTACCCTATTGTTAATCAACCAAGCTTAAGCAAATGCATTCTGACTTATTATAACATCTCAAGTGGATATCAGTTTCCTCATCTCCTCTCTGCCTATTATGTAGCTCATCGAGTAGCTTGAATAAGTGTGTATGTAATTCATCCAGTGTCTTTGAGAGCTGAGCTAATGGCCCTCAGTGTGTTCCTCTAACAGTCTGTAACCGTACCTCTTTATCAGCAGGGAAACACTTGTCCAGGAGTGACCTCCTTAGTGGGAAAAGTAGGTCTGAGTTTAACCTGCCTTGTGTTAGACTCTCAGTGGACCTTGACAGAGGCTAAATGAACTCCTCCACTGTACAGAGGGCTAGCAGCTAATAAAGTTGCATGAAAGATAGTGGGAGAGAGATAGGCTATACCTCTCTGGAGGAGCTGAGGAGGTGTGGAGGGGTTGGGGTCTGTGTGGGGAGGGGGGCGTGGGGGTGTCTACCTGTCCTCGTTTTATTAGACTCTCTACATCTGGAAACCTTTCTGCTCGCTATCTGAGCAGCTGAACCATTTCCAGGGTTTCCAAGGGAAGTCCCATCAGATTTGACGTTGCCCTACACACATGGACCTTTATTATCTTGATCAAGGACCTTTTCCAAGATTTCATTCACACGTTGACTTCCCTTAAGTGTTAAGACTGCACCAAAGAAACACAAGGGTCTAGCAAGCTGTCTGTCTGTCAGCACCAACGCCATTACAGTAACTCTTTGTCTTTATCAGAACTACAGTATATGAGTCTTGTGTTTTGTTGCGTGGGAAAGTCTACATATTCTATTTATGCAACGAAGTGAATGAAAACTACAATGGCCTACATGCTCAGACATGTAGGGAGGATGTTTTGTTTGTGTGATGGCACACAATGATCAGTAGAGGGCAGACAGGAGAGTCAGTGTGAGAGATAGCAATCGCATAGAAGTGAGGGCACTCCCTCACGTCCACAACCAGCAGCAGTATCATCATCTTACTGAATATATCTATATTAATACTGTGAACAATTACACATCTTTTTTAACATGAAACAATATTTGAATGTCATAATCCCCTTTAATTTGTGTCACATCATACAATCCTCATGTAAATGGCACCTAAATCATATACTGTTTGGTAAACTTCCAAGGTGAATATTTCCATATAGAGAATGTACCATGTAGTTGGGATAATCTTCTTCCTTTCGAGCATAGAAGAGTCCGTTTATACTGGAGGAAGTCATTTAGAGACGGGCTACTCTGTCTGTGCGTAGATGAGTCTCCCTCTCTGTCTCTCTGTGTTGTTTCCTAGCCTGCTAAAGCCACATTATGTGAAGGTGCTACTCTGATTATGCCACGCCAAGCTTTCACCGGATTACTGCGGTGGGAGGAAAAATCCCCCCTTTGAAATGGAAAAGAAATGAAAAAACGCAAAAACTGTAGTGAGTGGCTACAGGTATAGGTCAACTGCCAGATGCATAGTAAACATTCATCTTCTGCCAGTAAAATAAGATTTGTTTTAAGAACCGGATGTTACCCAATAAGAATATAAACTGGCAAAATCAATAACCCTTCCTCGATCTCCCTAGACTTAGTAAGAGAGGGCATGCCCTTTGACATTAAAACAGTGACAAGAGGTAAAATTATCGTCCAAAACACAGTGTAACCCAACCCCTTTCCTAATTCTGTCCCTGTCTGTCTCCCTTTCCACTGAGTGTAGGTCTGCCACAATCTGGATAGCTAGCTCTGTATCTCCGCTCTCTCTCACTGGAAACACGTGGTTTGAGGGGCAAGGTGGAGAGGGATCGTAATGGTGGTGGTGGTGGCAGTTTGTTTGGGATATTGCTGAGGGATGGTAGCTCAGTTTTGGCACACTCCCCTCTGCTGGTGTAATGTTTGTGATAGAGGAGCATGGCTGGTGTATGACAGGGGAGACTAGTTGATAGTCCCAACCCAGAATAAAGAACATGCTGTTTACTGCCCACTGAAGGAGAACAAGCTCTCTCTCTCTCTCTCTCTCTCTCTCTCTCTCTCTCTCTCTCTCTCTCTCTCTCTCTCTCTTCTCTCTCCCTCCCTTTTCTCACTCTGTCACTTTCACTCTCTGAGACTGTGTATTTTTCTTTCCTTCCCACCCTTTCTCTCGTCTCATCACTCTCTTAATTTCTCAGTCCGTGTAACCTGGGGCTTTGTTCAAATATTGCTTCCTTTAGGTTACGAGGGCGTGGCCCCTTGTTCTTTTTCTTCCTCTCTTTCTATCTCTTTGTCTGTCTCTATTGTTGTATGAACATTGCCTCCTGTGGTCTGAGAGAGGGTGGGCTGTTTCGCTCTCCTCAGTAAAGCTGATCTTGCTGGCACAGGATGCGGGGAGACTTGCTTTTCTGGAAGGACCTGATGCATCATGCTAATGATCCGCTTCTCACTCCTCTCTCTCCAGCCTGCCAGAGGAGCAGGGGTCTCATTTGATGTCGCCGCCTCATCCGGGAACAACAAAAGCAGATTTTACCGCGCAGGAAGCACCCAACGTTGGAGTCAACCATCCACTGATGATTTGGCTCTCTGTGTTCTATGTCTAGTTCTGTTTAGGTCTCTTTCCTCCCTCTCTCACTGTTCTCTCTCTGTATCTGTTTGGATCACGCCCCCTCTTCTCTCTCACTCTTGCATACTCTCTGTCTCTCACTAACTCCCTATCATTCATTCATTCATTCATTCATTCATTCATTCATTCACTCACTCACTCACTCACTCACTCACTCACTCACTCACACTCACTCACTCACTCACTCACTCACTCACCACTCACTCACCCTCTCTCTCTCTCTCTCTCTCTCTCTCATCAGTTTCTGCATCAGTTTGTCAGGCTAGAAGGGAGTTAGATGCCGCTGAGTCTACTGTCAGGTAGGCAGCACTAGATCCTCCAACCCACAGGATTATTCACATTTTCTTTCGGTCTTCCTTCCTCAACATCTTCTTACTCTTCTTCTCCCTCCTCCTCATCCTCCTCCTCCTGCCTTCTTTCTCTCTCCAACTTCCACACCCTGCCTCTGAGTGTGTTGGAGAGCGGCACCATTCGTGTGGTAAAGCAGTGGGAGTGGACCTCAGCGTGTGTATGAGTGTGTGTGTAAGTACTCTTGTGTGTGTGTGAGAGTACGCTTGTGTGTGTGTGAGAGTGAGGGAGCATCAGCCTCTCCAGTCCTCCACACTCTCTCCGTGGAACATCCCTTCTTAAATGGTCTTTTATATGGGTTTGAGACTTTATCACCACTGAAAGCAATGCCACTGCCGAAGCTCTACATGTTGGAATAATATATAGCTCAGGAAAGTCCCAAGATGAGTGAGGAAGCTAAGGAAAAAAGCACTGGAAAACCAGCACATCGCAAGAAGAAAGGAAAAAAGGTATGTGAAGGAAAAACCTTTTGGCTGTCTTTGTAAAAGCTTTGAATGTTGTGTTTGTATTGCTGTGGTTGGTTTACATACATTACTCCCACAAGTTGTGTGTCTATGATCTGTAGACTAAGTATAAAGAGATCATTGGGTTAAGTTTCATAAATAAACAAGCCTCGAGGAGGATGGTGTGAGTGCCTGCGCTCGTATTCCTGCGTGTTTACTTTGGTTTAGCATCTTGTTTCTTCAATGCAGAGATAATGTTCATGAATCTAAACACAACATTCATCAACAAAACATTTTGTACAGAGCAGTTCCGCATATTTGTTTCTATGTGTGCATATTTGTTGTGGTATGAGTATTTGACTGACCTCGAATGCAAAGTCATCAGAACAGATACTGTCACAAAACACTTTTTGGGACCACTTGTTGTTCTGGTATTTCCACTGCACCTGATTGGCTAAAGCAACTAGATGATTACCTAAGCAGGCACTCTAGGGGTGAAGGGGCAGCCTCAGGGTTAGTGTGGGGGCAGCATCTGTTGTTGTTTCCCTACATCACCATCATTGTGAGTCCACAGCTGTACTTCTCTGATGTTGTCCTCCTCCTGTCCCCAGGGGCTGTGATCAAGCCTTTTAATTAAAGGTGTTCTTAGGCACAGCACAGTGTTTATGTCATGGAAGGCTAAATGGTTTTGTGTGTGCGTGTGCGTGTGCGTGTGTGTGTGTGTGTATACCTGCATGCATGCTTTCGTGTGCCTTTGCATTTCCACTAAGTGCTGTTGTGCTTCGCTCTGCTCCTGTGGCCATGTTGTTTTGTCAATGGGGTAAACCCATGATAGATGGGATTCAGCAGGTTCCACTGATCCCTATAGGGCAGGACTCAGAGGGAAGGCCTGGTTCCGGTACGTGAGGCAAGAGACTGAAGACCGGGATGGGGGAAATGCTAAAGGATTAGGGAAGCTTTGGGTATGGCTTTGAACAGGGTACCAGGCAGGGTTAACAATTTGGGATAATTGTTTCGCTATGAATCTATTGACAGGGTCAGGGCCATGGCTGATGTTGGGATTAAGCGATTGCTTGTTGCCACTGATGTCCCTTTGTGTTTGATATGAGACCTGATATCACTGGTTTAATCATACTTCAACCTGTTGTTTTGTATTCCCAAAAGTAATGTAGCCACATGGGAACACAAATTAAATATTACTGGCATTTTTCTTTGTCCCTCTAGTAAGCACAAATCCATTGGAAATCCATTTTGGTTACACGCACGCGTGCACACACACACACACACACACACACACACACACACACACACACACACACACACACACACACACACACACACACACAGGGCCTACAGTCGAATTGTGAAAAAACAATGGCTGCAGCACAATGGTTTCTTAACCACAGAAAGTGAAAAGGCTGGTTAAAAAACTCTTACCCCTCCCCTTTTGCATTTCATAAATATACCACAAAACTTTCAAGCAAAGGAACGAATAGTTTTCATGCCTAAGTTACTCTGGCCAGGTATTTGATTAGTTTCACATTCGCAGTAATGTATAGTAAAGCATGTTAATCATCACAGGAAATACTGATGCTCTAAGGCTAGGAAAGTCCTTTACCTCTTGGCAACTATGCATGTCAGTAGTGCTTTGGAGAATGCAAGCACCTCCCCTACTGCATCTAACCAGACACTTCCCTCTCAATGTTTTCTATGGTACAAGCAAACACCCAGAATAGCATTGATAACATCAGGACCTAAAGCTAGAAGATTGTCAAGATTAGTTACCTCACACCTCACGATCCACAAATAGGCTCTACCATTGGAGGATAATCAGAACTACTGGTGAATGATCTCTGATGAGTGAATTGCATTGACTAGTGATGATACCCGAAAATACATTCTCTACTATATGCATACAAATGTGTTCCGGTGTTGGTATGTTTATGTGTGCTTGTGTGATTATTTGTGCCTGTATGTGTGTGTGTGTATGTGTTTGCATGTGTGTGTGAGTGTGTGTGTGTGTGCCTGCGTGTGAGAGAGTGTGTGAGAGTGTCAGTGTGAGCGTCAGATAAACATGCCAGATGTGTTAATGATTGTAGCCATGGCAACTACTTTTCTGTTCCGAGGACGAGGGATATTGAGGGCGAGAGTGAGCGAGGGAGAGTGAGAAGAGGGGGCTGGAGTTCTAGTCAACCCTGTGGCAATCAGGCCAAATATATACACTGAACAAAAATATAAACGCAACATGTAAAGTATTGGTCCCATGTTTCATGAGCTGAAGTAAAATTTGTTTACATCCCTGTTATTGAGCATTTTTCCTTTGTCAAGATAATCCAGCCGCCTGCCTCCCAAGTGGCGCAGCAGTCTAAGGATCGAACCCCAGTCTGTAATGACGCCTCAAGCACTGTGATGCAGTACAGTGCTTGAGGCGTCATTACAGACTGGGGTTCGATCCAGGACTGTGTTGCAGCCGGCTATGACCGGGAGACCTATGAGAAGGCACACAATTGGCCCAGCGTCGTCTGGGTTAAGGGAGGGTTTGGCCGGCCAGGATGTCCTTGTCCCATTGTGTTCTCGTGACTACTGTGGCGGGCCGGGAGCATGAACACTGACACGGTCCCCAGTTGTACAGTGTTTCCTCCTACACATTGTGCGGCTGGCTTCCCGGTTAAAAACAATGTGTCAAGAAACAGTGCGGCTTGGCCGGGTCGTGTTTTTCGGGGGACGCATGGCTCTCGACCTTCGCCTCTCCCAAGTCCGTGCCGAAGTTGCAGCAATGGGACAAAACTGTAACTACCAATTGGGGAGAAAAAGGTGTAAAATGTTTTTTTTAAATAATAAAATCCAATAAAATAATACATCCACCTGACAGTTGTGGCATATCAAGAAGCTGATTAAACTGCATGAGCAATAAACAGGTGCACCCTGTGCTGGGGACAATAAAATGCCATTCTAAAATGTGCAGTTTTGTCACATAACACAATGCCACAGATGTCTAAAGTTTTGAGGGATCGTGCAATTGGCATGTTGACTGTAGCCATGTCCACCAGAGCTGTTGACAGAAAATGTCATGTTAATTTCTCTACCATAAGCCACCTCCAACATTGTTTTATAGAATTTGGCAGTACGTCCAACCGGCCTCACAACCGCAGACCACGTGTATTGCGTCATGTTGTAAACAGAGTGCCTCATGGTGGCGGACAACGAACACAATTGCATTTTATTGATGGCAATTTGAATGCACAGAAATACTTTTTATTTTATTTGTATTTATTTATTTGATTTATTTGACCTTTATTTAACCAGGTAGGCAAGTTGAGAACAAGTTCTCATTTACAATTGCGACCTGGCCAAGATAAAGCAAAGCAGTTCGACACATACAACGACACAGAGTTACACATGGAGTAAAACGAACATACAGTCAATAATACAGTATAAACAAGTATATATATATATATATATATACAATGTGAGCAAATGAGGTGAGATAAGGGAGGTAAAGGCAAAAAACAGGCCATGGTGGCAAAGTAAATACAATATAGCAAGTAAAACACTGGAATGATAGATTTGCAGTGGAAGAATGTGCAAAGTAGAAATAAAAATAATGGGGTGCAAAGGAGCAAAATAAATCAATTAAATACAGTTGGGAAAGAGGTAGTTGTTTGGGCTAAATTATAGGGGGGCTATGTACAGGTGCAGTAATCTGTGAGCTGCTCTGACAGTTGGTGCTTAAAGCTAGTGAGGGAGATAAGTGTTTCCGGTTTCAGAGATTTTTGTAGTTCGTCCCAGTCATTGGCAGCAGAGAACTGGAAGGAGAGGCGGCCAAAGAAAGAATTGGTTTTGGGAGTGACCAGTGAAATATACCTGCTGGAGCGCGTGCTACAGGTGGGTGATGCTATGGTGACCAGCGAGCTGAGATAAGGGGGGACTTTACCTAGCAGGGTCTTGTAGATGACATGGAGCCAGTGGGTTTGGCGACGAGTATGAAGCGAGGGCCAGCCAACGAGAGCGTACAGGTCGCAATGGTGGGTAAGTATATGGGGCTTTGGTGACAAAACGGATGACACTGTGATAGATTGCATCCAATTTGTTGAGTAGGGTATTGGAGGCTATTTTGTAAATGACATCGCCGAAGTCGAGGATTGGTAGGATGGTCAATTTTACAAGGGTATGTTTGGCAGCCTGAGTGAAGGATGCTTTGTTGCGAAATAGGAAGCCAATTCTAGATTTAACTTTGGATTTAACTTTTTATTGGAGATGTTTGATGCTTGAAGAGATCCTGAGGCCCATTGTGAGGCTCATTTTTTAAGGTATCTGTGACCAACAGATGCATATCTGTTTTCCCAGTCATTGGAAATCCATAGATTAGGGCCTAATGAATTGATTTAATTTGACTGATTTCCTCATATGAACGAGAACTCAGTAAGATCTTTGATCTTTGTTGCATGTGTGCTTACATTTTTGTTCAGTACATTTCATGAGACTGCTGATGGAAATACTCAAGGATACAATAAAGTATCTTTTGAGCAAAGGCTTCTGACCTACGGCGACTATATGACAATGTTATAAATCAAACTGAAATGTATTTTGTGTCTGAGTATCTGTGTGCAGCTTCAGAGGACAATGCCTGGCATTCTTATCAAACAAATTATGTAGGGTCCTTGAGAGAACTTTGGTATACAGTAAAATAATGTGATTGATAGATGAAGATTAATAATATGATACTCCTCTCTTCTTTCAGCATCTAGTCATAATTTATACATGCAGGTGAAGGGTCCTTCTGTGGCTCAGTTGGTAGAGCTTGGCGCTTGTAACGCCAGGGTAGTGGGTTCGATTCCCGGGACCACCCATACGTAGAATGTATGCACACATGACTGTAAGTCGCTTTGGATAAAAGCGTCTGCTAAATGGCATATATTATTATTATTATTATTATAAGGATACACATACAGCTGTGATGTTTCTGATCAAGATACATTCCCTCTCATTAGAGGACAGTGTGGACCTCCTGTCCTGTTACCTCACATTACAAGTGGTGACAACAGGTCAGGTGTCTGCCTCCATTGTCATGGCAATGACCCAACTGTGTGATGATAAACGTCTGTATCAGACTGGGCATCGTCCATGGTGGGAGAGAGGGGGAGCGGGGGCGAAGGGTGGTCAGGTTACTGTCTCAGTCGGTTTCCTGTGCCTTTCCCTTCAAAGACAGGTCTGTAGATGACGAGAGAAGAGAACTTTCTTAACCCCTGCTGTATGACTCACATGACATCAGTGTTTACTGAGACTCATAAAGGCCATCATCCACTGTATGATTGGTTGTTATTGTCTGACTTCGACATAGGCAGTGACACTAGGAATGGTGTTTATCTATGACACAAAATGATGTCATTTTGTGAGGTCGAAGGTGAGGCATTGGTTTATTTAGGATTGCGAAATATTGTGGAGTGTTGTGGAATATTATAGCAGTAAAAAGTCACTGAAATAATATTGGGGACTGGACACAGCCATGGAATTTCTCTGTAGAGTTCTGTCATTTGTTTCTTCCATCTTTTGTTTTAAATGATGCCCCAATGTCTTTCTCTGTAGCAGTGGGACTGATGTTAAAGCGCTCTGGTCTTTGTCTTGTGAAATAATTCAGTCACTAGCTAAGAGCCTTGTGTTTAGAGGATTGGTGATACACACGTAAGCTCTTTCGTGATATAGCTTTCAAAGAAGACTCACACATCAGAGCATTGGCATTAACATCCCAGCTTTTCTGAAAGCGCTGAAAAGAATTCTCCCATGCAATACATTGGAGAACCAGTCTGTGTTTTGTTTTCTAGATTAAGTTAACTGACCTGGCACAGAGTATATCCTTAAGAGGAATAGGTTTACGCTTTAGATTAGAAAGTATGAGAAAAGCAGGATGTGTGTGTCTATGTATGTTTGACAGAGAGAGATAGAGTAGCCCAGACAAATGACAGATAAGAGACGAGAAGAGGGTGTGTGCATACTGTGACATACCGAGGTATCAAATTAATACATGGGGAATTATTTTATGTGTAATGGTGGATAGGTTCTACTAAGATAACATATGGCATATTTTAAGATGGTCATATCAAAGATATCTTAGGTACTAGATTTTTAGATATCCCTAAATAAGTCAACTCATAACTTGCAGCTGATTGTTGACACATCAACCAGGATTAAGGGCCAGGGCAATTTGTGACTGTTGATGTTTTGGTAATCAGGGGCTGTGTTGGACGGGGAGTGGTTTCTGCTCCTAGGCAATCAGCAATTAGTACTGGGTGGTGTGCTCTTACCTTTGCTAGGCAATTAGCAATTAGTGTTAGTACTTCAGTCTCTCCTATTTTCACAACAGTGGTCTTGTTGCCAAAACTAAATCCAATTTATGCTTTATCCGAAAATGTGGTCTGAGGCGCCATATAGAGGGTGTGACGCAATTGCGGAGCCTTCGGAGGCATGCAGAGGCCAAAATGAGCTCCGTACCGCATTTCCATGCACCTCCCAAATTTTATAACAATGAGGAGGGCTCCGTAAAGATCCGCATTGACATGATTGGTTGACGGTAGGTGGGGGCAGGAGCTCCAGTATAAAAACAAGCTCACTTCCTTCACAAAAGCTCTGCTATGCGAAGTGCAAGAAGTACAAATGCCCTGACTTCTGAAGAGGCCGTATTGCAGTAAATGCTGTATGGCCACTGCAGAAGTCGGATT
This sequence comes from Oncorhynchus keta, assembly GCF_023373465.1. Classification (NCBI taxonomy): domain Eukaryota; kingdom Metazoa; phylum Chordata; class Actinopteri; order Salmoniformes; family Salmonidae; genus Oncorhynchus; species Oncorhynchus keta. Next base: position 34,371,921 of record NC_068422.1, read on the forward strand.
TACCATGCAGAGCCTTTAAGACAGTTCTGTCGAGTTGTTCGGGCAGAGTTAGAGGAAGGAAAGACAGGAAGAATCCACACCATACTCACTTGAGTATTTTACCTAGATATTTCTCAGATCACTTTGCTCTTTTGTAGCTTTGTCAACTATGTGTGTGTTTTCTATACTTTACAGATGCTCCCCACCCCTTGGCCGCAACCCTTCTAAATGTAGTTTACCCTGCCCGCACAACCCATGTGGAATTCTTGGTGCCCTTCAGTCCCTAGACTTTTTGGCCTTGACAGAGACATGAATAACCGCAGAGAACAGTGCTACTCCACCTGCACTCTCTTCACTAAAGAGACAAATGGGAAAAAATGGAGGAAAACTAAACTTTCAGAGGACCTATCATTCTTTCACTTCCTCCCCTCTACCTTCTCTCCCTCTGTATCTGCTGCTAAAGCCACTTTTTATCACTCTAAATTTCAAGCTTCTGCCTCTAACCCTAGGAAACTTTTCCACCTTCTTCTCCCTCCTTAATCCTACACCCCCTCACTCTCTGCAGATGACATTGTCAACCACTTTGAAAAGAAGGTTGACAACATCCGCTACTCATTTACTCAAGCTTATTGAATCTACTGGTCCCACTCACAGAGAACTACCCTATGCCATGTCCTCTTTCTCCCCTCTCCCTCCAGATGTAATCCTGCAACTAGTGAGATCTGGCCGCCCGACAACCTGCTCGCTCGGTTCCATCCCCTCCTCCCTTCTCCAGACCATCTCTGGAGACCTTCTCCCATTCCTCACTTTCATCATCAACTCATCCCTGACCACTGGCTGTGTCCCCTCTGACTTCAAATTGGCCAGAGTCGCTCCCCTCCTCTAGAAACGAACACTTGAAACCGCTGACGTCAAAAACCCAGAACTGTATCCCTCCTTTCTTTCCAAACCTCTTGAGCGTGCTATCTGACCAACTCTATCTCTCTCTGAATAATCTTCTTGACCATAACCAGCCAGGCTTCAAGATGGGTCACTCAACCAAGACTCCTCTTTTCTGTATCACTGAGGCTGTCTGGACTGCCAAAGCTGACTCTCTCTCCTCTGTTCTCATCCTCCTGTATCTATCTGCTGCATTCAACAGATATCCTCTCCACCCTCTCAGAGTTGGGGGTCTCTTGGATTGCCTCCTTTGTGGCAGGCCACTCCTACCAGGTGACGTTGAGAGGATCTGTGTCTGCATCACGTTCTCTAAATACTGTTGTCCTCCAGGGCTCGTTCCAGGTCCTCTTCATACACTAAGTCACACATATCCTCACATGGTCTCTCCTATCATTGCTATGCGGATGACCCTCAACTACTTTTCTCCTTCCCCCTTCTGACTCCTAGGTGGCGACACGCATCTCTGTGTGTCTGGCAGATATCTCAGCTCGGATGTTGGGCCACCACATCAAGCTCAACTAGACGGAGCTGCTCTTTCTCCCTGGGAAGGCTTGCCCACTCCAATATCTTTCTATCATGGTTGACAACTCCACGGTGTCCCCCTCCCAGAGTGCAAAAAACATTGGCGTGACCCTGAGCAATAACATGTCGTTCTCTGCAAACATCAAAGCAGTGACTCGCGCCTGCAGGTTCCTGGTCTACAACGGAGTATTACACAGGAAGCAGCGCAGGTCCTAATCCAGGGACTTGTCATCTCCCGTCTGGACTACTGCAACTCGCTGTTGGCTGGGCTCCCGCTTGTGTCATCAAACCCTTGCAACTTATTCAGAATGTTGCGCCCCACCTGGTGTTCAACCTTCCCATGTTCATCCATGTCACCCCACTCTTCCGCACACTCCACTAGCTTCCAGTTGAAGCCCCAACTCGATCCTGGGGCCATCGCTGGGTGCATGTTTAGCTTTTTGCCCTATCACTACACAGCTGAATCAAATGACCAACTCATCATCAAGCTTTGATTATTTGAGTCAGCCGTGTAGTGCTAGTGCGGGTAGCAGGACCGAGTTTGGGAAACCCTACACTACAAGACATTTACATTACATTTACATTTAAGTCATTTAGCAGACGCTCTTATCCAGAGCGACTTACAAATTGGTGCATACACCTTATGACATCCAGTGGAACAGCCACTTACAATAGTGCATCTAAATCTTTTTAGGGGGGGGGGGTGAGAAGGATTACTTACCCTATCCTAGGTATTCCTTGAAGAGGTGGGGTTTCAGGTGTCTCCGGAAGGTGGTGATTGACTCCGCTGTCCTGGCGTCGTGAGGGAGTTTGTTCCACCATTGGGGGCCAGAGCAGCGAACAGTTTTGACTGGGCTGAGCGGGAACTGTACTTCCTCAGTGGTAGGGAGGCGAGCAGGCCAGAGGTGGATGAACGCAGTGCCCTTGTTTGGGTGTAGGGCCTGATCAGAGCCTGGAGGTACTGAGGTGCCGTTCCCCTCACAGCTCCGTAGGCAAGCACCATGGTCTTGTAGCGGATGCGAGCTTCAACTGGAAGCCAGTGGAGAGAGCGGAGGAGCGGGGTGACGTGAGAGAACTTGGGAAGGTTGAACACCAGACGGGCTGCGGCGTTCTGGATGAGTTGTAGGGGTTTAATGGCACAGGCAGGGAGCCCAGCCAACAGCGAGTTGCAGTAATCAAGACGGGAGATGACAAGTGCCTGGATTAGGACCTGCGCCGCTTCCTGTGTGAGGCAGGGTCGTACTCTGCGGATGTTGTAGAGCATGAACCTACAGGAACGGGACACCGCCTTGATGTTAGTTGAGAACGACAGGGTGTTGTCCAGGATCACGCCAAGGTTCTTAGCGCTCTGGGAGGAGGACACAATGGAGTTGTCAACCGTGATGGCGAGATCATGGAACGGGCAGTCCTTCCCCGGGAGGAAGAGGAGCTCCGTCTTGCTGAGGTTCAGCTTGAGGTGGTGATCCGTCATCCACACTGATATGTCTGCCAGACATGCAGAGATGCGATTCGCCACCTGGTCATCAGAAGGGGAAAGGAGAAGATTAATTGTGTGTCGTCTGCATAGCAATGATAGGAGAGACCATGTGAGGTTATGACAGAGCCAAGTGACTTGGTGTATAGCGAGAATAAGAGAGGGCCTAGAACAGAGCCCTGGGGACACCAGTGGTGAGAGCGCGTGGTGAGGAGACAGATTCTCGCCACGCCACCTGGTAGGAGCGACCTGTCAGGTAGGACGCAATCCAAGCGTGGGCCGCGCCGGAGATGCCCAACTCGGAGAGGGTGGAGAGGAGGATCTGATGGTTCACAGTATCGAAGGCAGCCGATAGGTCTAGAAGGATGAGAGCAGAGGAGAGAGAGTTAGCTTTAGCAGTGCGGAGCGCCTCCGTGATACAGAGAAGAGCAGTCTCAGTTGAATGACTAGTCTTGAAACCTGACTGATTTGGATCAAGAAGGTCATTCTGAGAGAGATAGCGGTAGAGCTGGCCAAGGACGGCACGCTCAAGAGTTTTGGAGAGAAAAGAGAGAAGGGATACTGGTCTGTAGTTGTTGACATCGGAGGGATCGAGTGTAGGTTTTTTCAGAAGGGGTGCAACTCTCGCTCTCTTGAAGACGGGAGGGACGTAGCCAGCGGTCAGGGATGAGTTGATGAGCGAGGTGAGGTAAGGGAGAAGGTCTCCGGAAATGGTCTGGAGAAGAGAGGAGGGGATAGGGTCAAGCGGGCAGGTTGTTGGGCGGCCGGCCGTCACAAGACGCGAGATTTCATCTGGAGAGAGAGGGGAGAAAGAGGTCAGAGCATAGGGTAGGGCAGTGTGAGCAGAACCAGCGGTGTCGTTTGACTTAGCAAACGAGGATCGGATGTCGTCGACCTTCTTTTCAAAATGGTTGACGAAGTCATCTGCAGAGAGGGAGGAGGGGGGGGGGGGAGGGAGGATTCAGGAGGGAGGAGAAGGTGGCAAAGAGCTTCCTAGGGTTAGAGGCAGATGCTTGGAATTTAGAATGGTAGAAAGTGGCTTTAGCAGCAGAGACAGAGGAGGAAAATGTAGAGAGGAGGGAGTGAAAGGATGCCAGGTCCGCAGGGAGGCGAGTTTTCCTCCATTTCCGCTCGGCTGCCCGGAGCCCTGGCCAAGACCATGGTACGGAGCAGCAAGAGGAACTTCCCCTCCTACCTTCCGGCTATGCTCAAACCCTACATCCCAACCTGAGCACTCTGTTCTGCCACCTCTGGTTGTCCCACCTTGCTACAGTGCCTTGCGAAAGTATTTGCCCCCCTTGAACTTTGCGACCTTTTGCCACATTTCAGGCACATTTCAGGCACATTTAAGCACAAACTGAATTAAATGCTCAGTGTTGACAATACACAGAGAGAAATCTTCTAAAAATAACAGTTTTTTTTAGCATATACTAAAAAATGAAAATACTGCATGTCATGCCTGCTCCCGCTCCCCCTCTCTGGCGCTCAAGGACACCAGGGGACCCATCATTACGCACACCTGTCACCATCATTATGCGCTTCTGCGCAATATTGGACTCACCTGAACTTCATTACTTTGTTGATTGCCCCTCTATATCTGTCTGCTCCTCAGTTTGTTCCCACTGGTCAGCATTATTGTCATTATGTTTTCCCTGTCCAGATGCTGTCCTTGTTTGTTTTTTGTCGATTTTATTAAATGTTCACTCTCTGTACTTGCTTCTCGTCTCCCAGTGTCTGCCCTTACAGAATTTTGACATCACTATGTGAAGCATCAGGGAGTTTTTAGTATTTTGGTTGGTTGGTGATTGGGAACTGGGGGTGCCTCAGCTGGCTCATCAGGCTTCCACACCTTAGCTGGCGCGAGAGGTTTCCTCACCTTGGTTGGCTCGGCAGGCTCCCATCCCACTTCATGCCTCAGCCGGCTCGTCGGGCTCCCATGCCTCAGCCGGTTCGTCGGGCTCCCATCCCACGTCATGCCTCAGCCGGCTCGTCGTGCTCCCATCCCACGTCATGCCTCAGCCAGCTCATCAGGCTCCCATCCCACATCATGCCTCATCCGGATGGTCGGGCTCCCACGCCTCAGCCGGCTCATCAGGCTTCCACGCCTCAGCTGGCCCTGATGGGTTGCCGGGTGTCACCCCTAGAGGGGGGCTACTGTCGCTCCCCCTGTCTGGCACTTGAGGATGCCAGGCGGCCCATCATTACGCACACCTGTCACCATCATTATGCACACTTCATGTAGCCTAGCTCCTACGCATATATGTTTTGGTAAGGTTTGTATCACAACTAAAGTGGCCAAATAACTTCTTAAAATTAAACACATTCATCCTTTACAACCGGTGTAGAGACTAACTGGCAGACATAGTGTGAGTTTCAAGTTTAGGGAAGATCATTTTCAATATAAAAAGGCATCCTTTGAAATAAAGCAATCATGCAAAATCGCATTTGCGGTGACTTCTGAGAACAGCTAATTGATTGTATTTTGTAACATTTGCGCTTATATTCTACTGCCGTGTGCACATTGCTGCACTTATAATGTGAAGAAAATGCCTAATATTTCATTCTTGCACAGAAGGACAAGTTGACCAATTACACCTTGGCTGGTGTATCAACACTCCCAGTCACTACAAAGATACAGGTCTCCTTCCTAAATGATTTGTCTGAGAGGAAGGAATCCACTCAGATATTTCACCATGAGGCCAATGGTGACTTTAAAACAGTTACAGAGTTTAATGTCTGTGAGAAAACTGAGGATGGATCAACAACATTGTAGTTACTGCACAATGCTAACCTAATTGACAGAGTGACAAAAAGGAAGCATGTACAGAATACAAATATCAAAAAACATGCCTGTTTGTAAAAATACACTAAAGTAATACTGCAAAAAATGTAGGAAAGCAGTGAACTTTTTGTCCTGAATACAAAGTGTTATGTTTGGGGAAAATCCAGTACAACACATTACTGAGTACCGCTCTCCATATTTTCAAGCATAGTGGTGGCTGCATCAGGTTATGGGTATGCTTGTAATTGTTAAGGCCTGGGGAGTTTTTTAGGATAAAAAATAAACAGACAGGAGCCAGGCACAGGCAAAAATCCTAGAGGAAATCCAGGTTCACTCTGCTTTCTACCAGACACTGTGTCACACTCTGACCATTATTTGCGTTGTTTGTTTCTATGTTTTGTTTGGTCAGGGTGTGATATGAGTGGGCATTCTATGTTGCATGTTTAGTTCGTCTGTTTCTATGTGTTTTGGCCTGATATGGTTCTCAATCAATGGCAGGTGTTAGTCTCTGATTGGGAACCATATTTAGGTAGCCTGTTTGGTGTTTGGGTTTGTGGATGATTGTTCTTGTCTCTGTGTTTGTTTGCACCAGATAGGGCTGTTTTGGTTTTTCACGTTACGTTTAGTGTTTTTGTATGGTTCATCATTATCTTTATTAAAGATGAATCGAAATAACCACGCTGCATTTTGGTCCGATCCCTGCTATACCTCCTCTTCAGAGGAAGAGGAAGAAGAAAACCTTAACAGTAACAAAACACATACCATCTACTGTACCCTTTTTTGTTGACAGAGTAAACATGGTTTCTTGTATTGTTACACATCCTCATGATCAAATCAAATCAAATGTATTTAAAAAGCCCTTCTTACATCAGCTGATATCTCAAAGTGTTGTACAGAAACCCAGCCTAAAACCCCAAACAGCAATGCAAGGTGTAGAAGCAGTCTTTATGTTTTACACATCCTCATGAACGGTCTTCATGTCTTTCCAGGAGACTTGCAGTACAAACAAATCTTCTGAGGTGAAAGCAGTGGGTGATGAAGGAAGTGTATGAGCCTAAACCCACCAATTCAGGGAGAGGCTTGTCCACCTGACTGTGGAGTGCAGAAAGGACAAGACAGTTGTTTACAAGGAGCCAGAGTCACAGCTCCCAAAACCCAAAATTGCTACAGTGCCAAAGCCTGCTAAACCAGCTGGAGAAAAATACTGCAGCTGGAGATTACGCAATAATTGCGACGGAGGACACCAAGCGACCACCTGGTAAATGTAGTCTCTTTTGGTCAATCTTCCAATGATATGCCTACAAATACGTCACAATGCTGCAGACACCTTGGGGAAAACGTGGAAAAGATAAGCTGACTCCTCGCTCCTCCACAGCCATATAAGGAGTCATTGCCATGAGGCGGTTTCAAAAAATGCGCCACTTCCTGATTGTATTTTTATCTGGGTTTTTTCTGTGACATCAGTTCTGTGGCAGTTACAGACAATATCTTTGCAGTTTTGGAAACGTCAGAGTGTTTTCTTTCCAAATCTGTCAATTATATGCATAGTCGAGCATCTTTTCGTGACAAATTATCTTGTTTAAAACGGGAACGTTTTTCATCCAAAAATTAAAAGAGCGCCCCCTATATCGAAGAATATATCGAAGAATTTCATAAGATGAGGTTCACCAGCTGAAGAACATTCTCGAATATTATATATAAATACCGGACTCCGGACTCAGATATATATGTTTTTGTATTGTTTTGTATGGTTAGGTATTATTGCACTGTTGGAGCTAGAAACATAAGCATTTCACTGCACCTTGCGATAACATCTGAAAAATAAGTGTACGCGACCCATAACTTTTAAAATATTTTCGAGAGTCATCAACTTCTTTGTTTCCAAGCAATATTGTCTTAGAGAAAGACATGGGTGATTGTTGTGTACTGTCTGTACATGTAGAAAATAAGACATCTTAGACAACACTTTAGCTAGCTAGCTACAACACAGGTATTGTTACTCAAAGACTAATATGAGTCATAAAGCCAAAGTCATCCCTTTACTCTTCATCATCAAAACATTTCTGCAGTTTTGCACGTAATGAGATGCACCGAGGCTCCCTAGGATGGTTAGCTAGCTAGCTATAACGTTAGAGTACAGTATATTTTAGGTATAGCAAACAAAGATAAATAGCTAAACTTGGCCAGCTTGCCTTGCAGTGGTATTAGCAAGCCCCGTTATGTCCGAATTGATCACGAAATTGTACTGAACAACACTGCCTTGTATAAAAAGATAGCTTATATTGTAAGCTCGCTATGACAGCAAAACTAATTATTTGTCAGTCATTTGCCCTCCCATTCCAGCTGGTCTAGGCTGCCACAGCCAGGTGATCTAGACAGGGCTCTCCAACTCTGTTCCTGGTGAGCTACTCTCCTGTAGGATTTTACTAGCTCACCTGATTCTAATAATTAGCTGGTTGATAAACTGAAGCAAGCTAGTTACAACTGGGGTTAAAGCAAAAATCTACAGGAGGGTAGCTCTCCAGGAACAGGGGTTGGAGAGCCCTGATCTAGTATGTTCTAAAGAGCCAACCTTCGAGGGTGGAAACACAACTGGACAAGGAAGTAGGGATCCCATCAGGGTGGAGTCTTTACAAAGCCAGGGAAAATGACTCAACCTAGATATCCTGCAATGTCCTGGCAAATAGGAATATCGTCCAATGGCTCTATTGAGCAAGGACCAATATACTTGCTGCTAGTGTGATCCAATCGTTGAAACAAACGCTACAATAATTGCTGCAAAACATGACTCCATACAATTTTAGATCAGACAGCAGGCTCAATCAACCAAAGAAGTCATTGGTAGAACTCTCCTGGCACAAAAATTCTAAATTACCGCGATAGTGCATAATTATGTCTGGAACACCTCATCACTCAGAATTATGTAGGGAGACTGGAAAAACACCCCAAGTAGTGTCTATAAGTGAAGTTTCTCTTTAAACTCATGGGGGTGGCATGACAATAATACACCCCCATCCTTAAACATGCGAACACACGCGTCTTCCTCTGGGATCTTCCTGGTGCTCCTCCAGACAGAGGCTGTCGTCACAGGGCCCGAGCACAGCTGCATGCCCTGGGGAGAGGGCAGAGGGATCAGTCTGTCAGGAGAAAACCAGACACAAATGAACTGTCTCCCACACAGCGAGAGAAAGAGATAGAGGGCAGAGCATAGAGACAGAGATAGATAGAAAGCACAGAACATGGAGAGAGAGGAGACAGCAAGAACATGAAAGAGTGAGAGGAGAGTGTAGAGGGAGAGACTGAGCAAATGACAGTGAAGAGAGAGAGTGTATTTACAGCAGCAAACGGGCACTAAATCAACTTCACAGTGTGTGGGTCTGTTGCCATGGTTTTGGAAGCATTTCTCTAGAGCGAGGTAGGGGGGCTTAAATACTCTGAACCCCACCCAATGGCATTGGTGACATTTTCCGCTGGTGATGTAAACCAATCCCAGAGGAGCAGAATGGCTTTTTTTCTTCTCCTGCGCCCCAGGCCTTCAGGGTAGGAAGTGAGTTTGAAGAGCTCTGGCTGGTAGCTGTAGAAACCAAAGCACTGGACCAGTAATATGACTATTGTCAAACACAAACAAACGCACAATCATAGGTACCCAACGCATACGGTACAGTATCAGATCTAATAAACCAATGCCAGGAACAGGTGTCCTTCACCCACAACAGTCTACCTTTTTAACCTTCTCTCTGTTCTCTTCTCCATCACTGCTGCAGGACAATTTGGAAAAATGTCACGCTTTAGTGAGTTTCATATTCAGTGCTTGAAATAGTGAATGTACCAGCTTGTACTCAGCTCAGTACAAACCTGTGTCTCTCTGTTCCTCTCGATGCACGATCACAAAACATTAATGCTGAGTCAATGCATAACCTTAAATGTTGCTGAATGCTTTCCAAATCCGAGGGCCACGAGGCAACTATAAGGCCCACATTTCAACCTGTGCAGGCTCAGGCTTGGATGTCTTTCAGCCTATTCCAGAGAGCTCTTTATGTGTTCCATTGGCAGTGTTGCTGAATCTCTGGCTTGCATCTCCCAGAGCAAAAATGTATTTATGTTCAATGTCTCGCTTCTTGTTTACCCTGCCTGCCACCACATCGACTCCAAAGAACTGTCAGTCCTGGTCTGAGTCACCAGGACGTGAAAACCCTTTTATCAAGTCTGAGATCTTCTTTAAGCTCTCCTGAGTGTCACCATGGCAACTGTAAAAGCGCTATACCAAAAGACATTCATCCCATTCTGTACATTGAAGAATGTCAGCTTCAGAATTATTTAGCAGGAGGCATTGTCTATCATGATAGCAGTCGATCCATATTCTTTTATATTGTATACTTGTTTCCAATCTCAAAACACTATGCCTCCTCCTTTGGGGAAGATCCCATTTGGCTAATACAAGAGTAATATAGGAATGAAGGAAGGGAAGGAAGGACAGAAAGAGAGAGAGACAGGCATGCAGACAGAGAAAGAGAGAGACAAACAGGAAGGGGATAGGGAGAGAACATCTTAAAAAGAAAGGGATGTCGTCAAAAAGAGAGAAAGGAAATTGAGAGAATATGAGATCAGAAGCTTACAAAATACAAAATTAACTGCTAACGACACAGTAATGTCACAATATTCATAGTGACTTTTTAAAGATGAAAAATTTTTCAATTCTCATCTGATACAATTTTCAGATTCAAGGAGCCTGACAAATGGTATTGTTATTGCAGACTGGCAGTAGTGACGCTGATTATGATATCTGGATCTCTCTTTGGATTGCGTAATCTAAATGAGCGTTTTGCAGAGCCATATTGAGACTTCACCGAGTCACTGACTTTATATACTGTGTTTGGCATTGAGTTCACAGACACACACACTCTCACTCATACTTCACAATTATCTTCACCTCACAATTCATAATAGAGTGTGTGTGTCTGTGCTCGTGTGAGAGAGACAGAGAATGACAGAGACAGAAAATATCCTAACATGATATCTATTAAATTACAATGGGGTGAAGTATTTGATACGCTGACGATTTTGCAGGTTTTCCTACTTACAAAGCATGAAGAGGTCTGTAATTTTTATCATAGGTACACTTCAACTGTGAGAGACGGAATCTAAAACAAAAATCCAGAAAATCCAGAAAAGTTTTAAGTAATTCATTTGCATTTTATTGCATGACATAAGTATTTGATCACCTACCAACCAGTAAGAATTCCGGCTCTCACAGACCTCTTAGTTTTTCTTTAAGAAGCCCTCCTGTTCTCCACTCATTACCTGTATTAATTGCACCTGTTTGAACTTGTTACCTGTATAAAAGACACCTGTCCACACACTCAATCAAACAGACTCCATGTCTCCACAATGGCCAAGAGCAGAGCAGGACAGAGGAGCCTCTTAAAGAAGAAGTTACATGTCTGTGAGAGTCAGAAATCTTGCTTGTTTGTAGGTGACCAAATACTTATTTTCCACCATAATTTGCAAATCAATTCATAGAAAATCCTACAATGTGATTTTCTGGATTTCTTTTCTCATTTTGTCTATCATAATTGAAGTGTACCTATGATGATAATTACAGGCCTCTCTCATCTTTTTAAGTGGGAGAACTTACACAATTGGTGGCTGACTAAATACTTTTTTGCCCCACTGTAAATCGAGCCAGTCATCTCAGACCCGCCCTGGCACAGTACCTGGACTTCACCCCCACGACGATGATCTCCAGAAACTTGGCCTGACCTCTGAGTTCTTGGACATCATTCTCTCGCCCGAGGAGACATTGTTTATGAAGGTGTGGGACCTTGGGAAAGACTGAGGAGACCAACACTATAAAGCCAGGTGGGAGATTGCTGGAGAGCACGGAAATCTGCTGGACGAGGACACCTGGCTCCAGAATGATGACAACTGGTGAAACCACACATGAAAGACAATCCTGTTGAGTGAACAATTATCTTCACCTCATGATTCATAATAGTGTGTGTTTGTGTGTCTGTCTTGAAACATTAAAATATGTTATTTCCTTAATACAGATGCATTTCTTCATCCCTATTATTCTTTATTCTTTAAAAGGAAATGTTTAAAAGGAAATGTCCAAAAATGTACTTACATAATAGAGAGGGTTGGAGGAATGAGAAACAGGATGAGAGAGAAAGTGACTTCTCTGGTAAGCATAAGTGATACAGATAGAAAATTAGAAATAAGAATGAAAGGATGAAAGGTAGCGGATTAGGGTGAATACACTGATCTACACCCACTCTGTGCTGACATGCTTTTAGCATATACAGATGTAGGATCTTAATTTGAGCTACAACATTATTATAATGATTGGACATTTTTCATTAGGGCAAATCAAGTCTGACATTTTAAAGTGGAACGTACAATCTTTAGAAGCCTTTTCAAATCTTGAATGCACTACAAGTTTGCATTTCCTGGTGGGCCGAACATTTCTCATTAACAAGAGTGATCAAATTAAGATGCTTCATCTGTCGCTTTGATTCACCAGATTTTCCTTTGAGCCTGGGATAGTCCCTTCCCCACACCATTGGCTTTAATGAGGAGCCCAGAGAATGGTTGTGCTTATTCTGTCATTTCCCTTCTACTTCCCTCTTTCCTCAGCGAACAAATTTGAGCTGGTATTGCTTCTGTAAAAGTGCTTGGCAAAAACGTACCATTACGCATCTGTTTAACACATTAAGAAACATGCTATACTGAACTAAAGCCATCATCTCAATCACAGAATAGGAACATTTCCTGTAAATCACTGAGTACTTCTCCCTCAGTTTATTCTAGACAAGCCTGTTTTGTGTGACAAAACATGTTATTTGTAGAGGAGTGAGGCGAGGTTGTCTGGGTGTGAAATTACTGCTGGAATAGAAGGCTGGGCCAGGGATGGCTGTAGAGGGTAGTTTGGTAGTTAGCTGTTGTGGTCAGTGACACTATTCTGGAGCCTGTGGTCAATAGGTGTGACAACCTCCCACCGAAAGACTTATCACAATACCCCAGAGAGCAAATCAACGGTAGGTGTAAGCGTGTGTGTGCTTGCATGCGTGTGTGTGCTTGCATGCGTGTGTGCTTGTGGTGAGCTTGCATGTGTGAGTGCGTGAGTGTTGTATGTGTGTGTTTGTTTGCTATTGAAACTTATCAGAAAATGGACGTCATCTCTCAAGAGGACTGACGTGTGTGAGGGTGCCATTTCTCTATGTGTGTGTGGGTGTCAGAGAGACAGCAAAAGGGAGCACAGCATAGATCTATCCTACTTTACAAATAATATGGATGCATGTTGGCATGTTTTGTTGGTGTGTGCGTGTTCACTACATCTGCGAGCTTATAGACCAAAGACAGTTTCATCTCTGTATTACCACACATACATAGCAGGGAAGGGTGCTGGCAGGTGAGTATTAACCCGGCCAACCCCTCAGCCAGACACTAATTGAACACAAGGAGCCAGGCTGTAGCCCGAGCAATTCGAGCAGCCTTTTGTAGCACGTTGCACTAATAAAGGGTCCTGAGCTGTGCCTCGCACACATAGACGGTGAGAATTCATTCTCTCTGACACTTAATGATATGTGATTAATGTGAGTGGAGAGAACAGGGAGGTAGGGTTGGAGGAAATATCAGAAAGGCCTGGCGATGATGTAATGGAGTCACAAGAGCAGCTGGGGGGGGTAGGGGGTGGATGGGTGAGGACTGGCAGAGAAGGGAGGCTCTTATCCATTTGTGTCATGAATGATCACAGCAGATATCAGCAGCAGCTCAATTTAGCCCAGCCAAGCTTAGCTCAGTCTCCAATTTGGGGATAGAAAGAGAACTTTCCCCCTCACAACACTGATCTAAGGTCAGCTCTGGATGTCGTCTCTTCATGGGATTGGGATTTGGGTAGGGTTAGCTGATCCTGGTTCTGCATTAGACAGGTAACCTTTACCCTAAGGCAGAGGCTGTCCCTTTCCACGGGCAGGCCGGAGGGAGAACCTGGTGGGGCCAGTTTAAGAACCTGGCAGAATTCCTGCTCCAGATCTGATGGGTGGCTCTCCAGACTCTGGGCAGAGGCAGGGTCACTGGAATAAAAATAAGTGACCAGTCTCTCAGTGGATGTGTAACGGGTGTAAAAGTCTGAGTGGGAACACGGGGAGAGGTCTTTGCATTTAGGAGACACTCTTCCCTAGTGTGATATACAATAATAAGTGCATTCATGGAGGAGACAACACATAGCTTAATAATTATCATCTTCGATATAACGCAGAGGAAACACAGTGGAAATTTCTGACCTCTGGAATTAGCACGTCAACAAGGTGTTACATAAAGCCATGTGGGAAGATGTGATCAACTCTAAGTCAGTCCACATTATGAAATACAGTCATTTCAGCTAGGAGCTGAGTACAATGCTGTAGCAGAACAAAGACAAAAATACAATTTTGCTGAAGTTGAAAGGGACAGTGTCATTAATCCTAAAAGACATCTCATATTCCAGTCTCTCCAGCATCACAGAGAGAGACAGCGTAAAAAGGAAAGCCGTCTCTCATTATAGCTTTGATTGATAATATATCTGCTAAAATGATGATGACCTGGAATTTGTCTCTGTGTGGATATGATAGGATAAACTTTAATGTCCCAAGGGGAAAACTGTCTTAGACAGTACTGATGTATGCAAAATAGACACTGTCAAACAGACCCAACATAATACATGCATTGCATGTTACCCTTATGATCATACACTTCTCATATAGCCACATACAAGACTACTTAGCATATTCCCTTATTCTGGCAGTGGCGTACTAACACAGCTCAGCTTTATTTATTGCTGTTTAGGTATTTGTTGAACATGGGAATGAAGATGTGCTTATACCTGTTTAGCTTACATGTAAGGACCCTATAGCGTCCGCCTGAGGGGAGGAGGGACCCTACAGCGTCCGCCTGAGGGGAGGAGGGACCCTACAGCGTCCGCCTGAGGGGAGGAGGGACCCTACAGCGTCCGCCTGAGGGGAGGAGGGACCCTATAGCGTCCGCCTGAGGGGAGGATGGACCCTACAGCGTCCGCCTGAGGGGAGGAGGGACCCTACAGCGTCCACCTGAGGGGAGGAGGGACCCTACAGCGTCCGCCTGAGGGGAGGAGGGACCCTACAGCGTCCGCCTGAGGGGAGGAGGGACCCTACAGCGTCCACCTGAGGGGAGGAGGGACCCTACAGCGTCCGCCTGAGGGGAGGAGGGACCCTACAGCGTCCGCCTGAGGGGAGGAGGGACCCTACAGCGTCCGCCTGAGGGGAGGAGGGACCCTACAGCGTCCGCCTGAGGGGAGGAGGGACCCTACAGCGTCCGCCTGAGGGGAGGAGGGACCCTACAGCGTCCGCCTGAGGGGAGGAGGGTCCCTACAGCGTCCGCCTGAGGGGAGGAGGGACCCTACAGCGTCCGCCTGAGGGACCCTACAGCGTCCGCCTGAGGGGAGGAGGGACCCTACAGCGTCCGCCTGAGGGGAGGAGGGACCCTACAGCGTCCGCCTGAGGGGAGGAGGGACCCTACAGCGTGAGGGGAGGAGGGACCCTACAGCGTCCGCCTGAGGGGAGGAGGGACCCTACAGCGTCCGCCTGAGGGGGGACCCTACAGCGTCCGCCTGAGGGGAGGAGGGACCCTACAGCGTCCTACTGAGGGGAGGAGGGACCCTACAGCGTCCGCCTGAGGGGAGGAGGGACCCTACAGCGTCCACCTGAGGGGAGGAGGGACCCTACAGCCCGCCTGAGGGGAGGAGGGACCCTACAGCGTCCACCTGAGGGGAGGAGGGACCCTACAGCCTCCTCCTGAGGGGAGGAGGACCCTACAGCGTCCGCCTGAGGGGAGGAGGGACCCTACAGCGTCCGCCTGAGGGGAGGAGGGACCCTACAGCGTCCGCCTGAGGGGAGGAGGGACCCTACAGCGTCCGCCTGAGGGGAGGAGGGACCCTATAGCGTCCGCCTGAGGGAGGATGGACCCTACAGCGTCCGCCTGAGGGGAGGAGGGACCCTACAGCGTCCGCCTGAGGGGAGGAGGGACCCTACAGCGTCCACCTGAGGGGAGGAGGGACCCTACAGCGTCCGCCTGAGGGGAGGAGGGACCCTACAGCGTCCGCCTGAGGGGAGGAGGGACCCTACAGCGTCCGCCTGAGGGGAGGAGGGACCCTACAGCGTCCGCCTGAGGGGAGGAGGGCGTCCGCCTGAGGGGAGGAGGGACCCTACAGCGTCCGCCTGAGGGGAGGAGGGACCCTACAGCGTCCTACTGAGGGGAGGAGGGACCCTACAGCGTCCGCCTGAGGGGAGGAGGGACCCTACAGCGTCCACCTGAGGGGAGGAGGGACCCTACAGCGTCCGCCTGAGGGGAGGAGGGACCCTACAGCGTCCACCTGAGGGGAGGAGGGACCCTACAGCCTCCTCCTGAGGGGAGGAGGGACCCTACAGCGTCCACCTGAGGGGAGGAGGGACCCTACAGCGTCCGCCTGAGGGGAGGAGGGACCCTACAGCGTCCGCCTGAGGGGAGGAGGGACCCTACAGCCTCCTCCTGAGGGGAGGAGGGACCCTACAGCGTCCACCTGAGGGGAGGAGGGACCCTACAGCGTCCACCTGAGGGGAGGAGGGACCCTACAGCGTCCGCCTGAGGGGAGGAGGGACCCTACAGCATCCACCTGAGGGGAGGAGGGACCCTACAGCGTCCGCCTGAGGGGAGGAGGGACCCTACAGCCTCCTCCTGAGGGGAGGAGGGACCCTACAGCGTCCGCCTGAGGGGAGGAGGGACCCTACAGCGTCCGCCTGAGGGGAGGAGGGACCCTACAGCGTCCGCCTGAGGGGAGGAGGGACCCTACAGCCTCCTCCTGAGGGGAGGAGGGACCCTACAGCCTCCTCCTGAGGGGAGGAGGGACCCTACAGCCTCCTCCTGAGGGGAGGAGGGACCCTACAGCGTCCACCTGAGGGGAGGAGCTGATGCTCGGCATGAAGTACATGGGAGGGATCTGAAATAATTTTCTGTGCTTGTCTGGTAACGGTTTGTTAAATAAAAAAATGAAAGCCACCTTAACTTAGGTCCAGGGCCAGATCCTTCTTGACGTCTTGGCCGGCAAGTCCAAGCGGATTATTATTTGTTCAGATGGTGACGAAACATACACTACCATTCAAAAGTTTGGGGACACTTAGAAATGTCCTTGTTTTTGACAGAAAAGCACATTTTATATCCTTTAAAATAACAACAAATTGATCAGATACAGATACAGTGTCGACATTGCTAATGTTGTAAATGACTAATGTAGCTGGAAACATCAGATTGTTTTATGAAATATCTACATATGTGTACAGAGGCCCATTATCAGCAAACATCACTCCTGTGTTCCAATGGCACGTTGTGTTAGCTAATCCAAGTTTATCGTTTTAAAAGGCTAATTGATCATTAGAAAAACCCTTTTGCAATTATGTTAGCACAGCTGAAAACTGCTGATTAAAGAACCAATAACACTGGCCTTCTTTAGACTAGTTGAGTATCTGGAGCATCAGCATTTGTTGGTTTGATTACAGGTTCGATTACAGGCTCAAAATGGCCAGAAACTAAGAACTTTCTTCCGAAACTCGTCAGTCTATTCTTGTTCTGAGAACTGAATGCTATTCAATGCGAGAAATTGCCAAGGAACTGAATATCTGGTACAATGCTGTGTACTACTCCCTTCACAGAACAGTGCAAACTGGCTCTAACTAGAATAGAAAGAGGAATGGAGGCCCCGGTGCACAACTGAGCAAGAGGACATATACAGTAGAGTGTCTAGTTTGAGAAACAGACGCCTCACAAGTCCTCAACTGGCAGCTTCATGAAATAATACACGCAAACACCAGTCTCAACGTCAACAGTGAAGAGGCGATATTGGTCATGGTTTCAAAAGTTCCATGATGTCATACTAAATTCGCCAAAATACAAAATATACAAGCATTGTACACTAGAGCCCATAATGCAATTCTTCAGAAAATGGGAATGGATTCAGATTTGAAGAAAATGGCGAAAAATATGCAGCCGAAGTCCGACAAGAGCGAATACAAATTCATTGAACTAACTAATGACAAATGTTAAGAAAATGTTGAGCAATGTAATAAAGTAATAACTTTTCAAATAAGTTACGTTACACGTTATGTTGACAGACAATTTGTTAGCTACGCTATCCTTACAAACCGCATAGCATTACAGCAGTATGTACCGGTATTTTAGCTAGTTACCTAACGTTAGTTGGATACTAATACATCGAACAAGCCAGGCAGTATATTAACTATCTGTTATCTAACTAACTAACCAACGTTTATTGACTTGATTATTCACATCATTCCAATTTCAGAGCATTCTCGCGCACTGTTGAATATGGCCGGTGTCAGTAAACATCTGCAAAATAAAAGTATAATAAATTGCTGCCAGCAGCACAGTCACCAACGCTCTGCATAACATGAAAACAGTCTAACCAGCTCTGCTATGGCGAGTAAAATAATTAGAGTGTGGTATTCTCTCATTTGTGTCTGCAAGTAGCAAGCCAACGTTAGCCAGTTAGCTTGGGTGCTTGACTGCTGTTGAATGCTAGGATCATTCCTACTCCTCGGCCAGAGCATCCAGTGTGCACTCTGAACACTCCGAGAGCGAAACGCTCTGAATTTACAATCTGACAACGCTCTGGATTTACGAACGCCCAGAGCGCCCTCTGGCATTGCAGATTGAATTTACGAACACACCTGAAATCGTAAAATGTTTAGCTAGTCATATGTTATGCTAACAAGCTAGCAATAGTATATAGTATATACATACTCATTAAGTATGTTGTATACAGTATGTTAGTATGGGTATTCAAATACAGCCCCGGTTTGCACTGCCAACTGGGAGATGGAGTGTGGAAGTGTATCCATGTTCTCAGAATGTTCAGATAACGTTAGAAACAACATTCTTCTGTGGGGTTTTCAGTACTTCAGCATAACATTTTCTGAAGGTTTCCTCATGGTTCTGAGAACGTTAAGAAAACTTTCCATAAAAAACAAGAAAACTTTTGTAGTGTTCAGAGAACGTTCTATAAATGTTATTTACAAACATATACATTCAGTTCTCAGCGTCAACAAAACCTTCTCTGGCCTGTATCTTGTTAAGTGTGTTCCTGATCTTAATGACTGCTTTTTTCCTTTGAAAGGGGGGGTCTGTTTGAAGACAAAACTGAACAGCTTTGTATGAATAATATAATATAATATAATAATATATAATAATAATAATATATAATAATATATAATACGAGTAAAGAAGCATGGCATGCTAGCGCCATGCTGGTGCTGCAGTGAACTAATTCCATTGGCAGAGAACAGAAGATCCTAGGTTAAGGTATCATTGATGCTGTGGCACAATAAAAAAAAATATATATCATAATTCCTAAGCAACTTAATTTACATGTGTCCTAGCTGTGCTTGGAGTTCACCTAAGCTAGCAGTGATATTGAACGATTTGATACATGTTCTCAGAACATTTTATTTCTCTTGAACTACACTGTTGGTTAAGGGCTTGTATAAGTAATCATTTCACTGTAAAGTCTACACTTGTATTCGGGCGCATGTAACAAAGTTTGATTTGATTTGAATCTAACAGATCACTTGAAGGAACCAAATCCGTTATCAGATCACCAAAATAACCTATATGCTCAGTGTCACTCAATCCAACAAAGACTGTCTCCCCTAAATTGACACATCAATCAACCTCATCCTGTCTCAGAGACACACAATAATCACCTTATTCACTAGGGAGAACAATTTCCTGGAAACCACCGCCAAGTTTGGCAAGGAATGTTTCCTCTGAGTTCCCACACAAATCATCCTCCTCCCATGGCTTGGATAACTTAGTTTATGGATATAATAGCAGTAATTGGTGGTTTTGCAAGCCAAGTCACAGCTGTGATTAGCTAAAAACCTAATTGTTATTGATGGGGCTTCGTCCTGTGAATTGGTAACGTTATGAGTGTTCTCCTTAGGAGATGGGGCTGATACTGAGACAGCCAAAGAGGAAATTTAGTTGGCATGAATTCCGCTCACTTTAAAATCTGTTTTAAGTTGTGTTTATGCAAAGAACCTATGCAAGACAGAAATATCATCATATCCTCATAATCTTCAGACAATAAAATATCACTTAAATGCACGTGTTAAACTCCATTCCATGGAGGGCCAAGTGTCTTCCGGTTGTTCGCCCCACCCTTGTACTTGATTGACGAATGAAGGTCCCTAATCAGTAAGTAACTCCCTTCACCTGGTTGTCTAGGTCTTATTAAAAGGAAAAAACCTGCAGACACTCAGCCCTCCGTGGAATGAGTTTGACACCCCTGCTTAAAAGGATGTGTTGTGGCTATTACATAATGCTATCTAAACTCTTCCATCAGTCTGTTTTGGAGGGGATATACTCCGGTCTCTCAAAGGATAAAAAGAGGACAGCAGATTCAGTTTCTATAGTTGGGATTTACTTTATTAATCTGCCTATAATGCAAGCTAATTGGAGCTGTCGAGCTGCTGCTAATTTTAAGTATGGAATGCTGTCTGAAGAGCCGAACAAATCTCAGCTTTTCTAGGGATGATTAGGTCCTGTTTGAATGTGCTGCTGAGTATCAGTAGATCACGCAAACACTCATTGTGAATAAAGGCAACCCCAGAATGAGTCTGACAAAAAATGTGATAGAATTTGATTTCTTCAAACAAATTCTTAGAGTTGACTCTGTCAAAAGGGAAATAAAAATTAATGGAAAAGGATGCCTTTACAAATATTGTAAAATCTCATCTTAAACTCCTTCACACCATTTATCCCTGGCTTTTCACTGAATAGAGTAAAAACAATTGTCTAAACCCATACCCTTACTTACTGTGTGGTAAAATAAGGGGACATGTGTATCATATCTTAAACATGTGAATTCTACAGAAGTAGTGTACATTGCTGTCCCACCCCCATTAAACGATGAAAAATTATATTTTACATTTCCAAACTTAGGACATTTGTTCTAATTCAATCCAAGGCAATAACAAACATTAATTACATTAATGTTGCATTAATATAGTACAAAGTCATTGTTTATACACCGATTTATATTGAGAGGTGGCTGTCCCAAACCCTCCCAACTAAACTTCATGTTTAAAAATAAAGCAATTCATGATTTTTGTAATTTTTTCAAAAATATTATTTCAATAGAACATCTTGAGTTGTTCTATTATCACATTTAAATATACTGATATAATTATTAGTTGTTTTTAAACATCTTTCTCTGAAAAACACTGTCCCCACTTTTGATGTCACTACATAAACACACACTTTAGTCCTCCCAAGTGGTGCAGGGAGACACAAATGGCTCAGCATCGTTAGGGCAGGGTTTTGCCGGCCGGTATGTCCCATAGCAATCTAGTGACTC
The DNA here is from genome assembly GCF_023373465.1 of Oncorhynchus keta. Lineage (NCBI taxonomy): Eukaryota > Metazoa > Chordata > Actinopteri > Salmoniformes > Salmonidae > Oncorhynchus > Oncorhynchus keta. Next base: position 34,393,038 of record NC_068422.1, read on the forward strand.
CTGTGGCACGCTGACATAGTCGCCAGTTGTATGGTGCTTCCTCTGACACATTGGTGCGGCTGGCTTCCGGGTTAAGTGAGCAGTGTGTCAAGAAGCAATGTGGCTTGGCAGGGTCATGTGATATGCAATGTCTAAATCTGGCTTCTCTATGGCTCTCTGCATAATCAATCATCAGGTGGGAACCCACAGCCCATCTCAGTATGGAGCGCAGTTCACAATGCATGTAGACCTATTATCTCATCATGGTAAAAAATATATACATATTGTGACAGGTAGGTCCTACATTTGCTGCAGCATAGCCCATGCTATAGTAATATAAGTAATATAAGGACTGAATGCGCGTCTAGCTGTGTGCTCAATTTGATATACGTGTCAGGAACGGGTGCGGCTGAAATTGCTGTATCCACGAATTTGAAGGGATGTCCACATACTTTTGTATAGATAGTGTATATATGGTCAGCCTACTAATTCTAGAAATAGGCACTATTATATTTCAAAATTAAAATACAATTCACTATCCTATACTTGTAACTTTGTGGGCCGCATGTGCTGCACCACAATTGGATGTTCTCTCCCAACTTTATCATGGTTGGAACGAGGTGCATAGTTCCAATCCAGTATAATACAATACAGTACAGTAATACAGCCCACACTCAAAAAGACTAGCCTACTGGAGCTTGTGTCATTTATTTACCCAAGAGAGCATATAGCCAGCTACATATATGGGCTTTTCTGTTTTAAAAAGAAACCAAAAATGTTACACAACATGCAACAATTTCAAGGATTTTACTGAGTTACAGTTCATATAAGGAAATCAGTCAATTAAAATAAATTCATTAGGCCCTAATCTATGGATTTCACATGACTGGGCAGGGGCTCAGCCTTGGGTGGGCCTGGGAGAGGCCCACCCACAGGGGAGCCAGGCCAACCCAATGGGCAGCCAGGCCCAGCAAATCAGAATTTGTTTTCCCCCACAAAAGGGCTTTATTACAGACAAAAATACTCCTCAGGTCGTGGGCTAGCGTGGTTACACGTGGTCTGCGGTTGTGAGGCCGGTTGGGCGTACTGCCAAATTCTCTAAAACAACTTTGGCTTATGGTAGAGAAATGGACATTCTCTGGCAACAGCTTTGGTGGACATTCCTGCAGTCAACATGACAATAGCAAGCTCCCTCAAAACTTGAGACATCTGTGGCATTGTGTTGTGTGACAAAACAGCACATTTTATTGTCCCCAGCACAAGGTGCACCTGTGTAATGACCATTCTGTTTAATCAGCTTCTTGGTATGCGGATGGATTATCTCAGGTGGATGGATTATCTTTGCAAAGGAGAAATGCTCACTAACATGGATGTAAACAAATTTGTGAACAAGACTTTAGAAAAATACATTTTTTGTGCATATGGAACATTTCTGGAATCTTTTATTTCAGCTCATGAAACATGAGCATGTTGCATTTATATTTTTGTTCAGTATATATTGTGCGTAATGTGCAGTCGCCTATATATCATAGGCCTATATTTATTGGATAATGGCACAATCATTTGGGCTTGGGCTCATAAAATGTATTTAATGTAGGGCTCATAAAATGTATTTAATGTATGGCTCATTAGACTTTTCGATCACATCGCAAAGACTTTTGAATTACACTTCTGGTTTTGGCAGGGAAATACCAGGTTACCTGGGAGAAAAGTGATATATTCTCAGATTGGAATATTTGTTAAATACTGGGAAAATGTTCAATGTAACCCCCACCCCCAAACTACTTCCTGCAGCTTTGGGCACCTTCAGACCTTTGAGCAAGAGCAGTGCTATGCCATGATCAGGACAGCACAGAGATTTAGCACGGATGCTGGGATTTTTGGGGGGTTACACACGGCTATATTGGTCCACGAATACAGGACTAGTAAAGGCCTAGTGCACTACTTTTGTGAAAAAAATATTTAAAAAATATTTTTTTGTCAATACGTTTTTCAGGGGGTGCTACAGCACTCTCAGTACCCCTACTTCACATGGCTATGACACCGCCAACTCCAGTCCCTGGATTGAGTTACGTTTTCTGGAGGCATATCTGGCACTGTCCTGATCATTGCATAGCCCCTTTCCAATTAGAGAGAGAAGTAATGGACATTTAGTTGGATTCTTATGGCTATGTGTAGTCATGGCAGGGAAATACAGGTAAATAATAATTTATCATGCCAGCCAGTGTATCTGTCTTTGTGTCTCAGACAGTCTCAGACTGTAGTTCCAACATCAATGTCTGTAGTTGCAGAATGCCAAACACACTGGAAAACCCAGTTTGGCTTCAAGACTAAGAATGAGAACAGACTTTAAAAATCCTGTAATCACAGGGGATTAAAATGACTGGCAGCCAATTCAAATGCATTATAAATGTCACCCTTGTGTCTGAGCGTGTGCAGACAATAGGAGCAGGAATCAAGTATTTATTTTGGTAGGCCAAACGAATAATGTGCGCCAAACACACGAGTGTGAAAGACGCTTGTATTTTTTTTCTCTCTCTCCCACAGTAGGCTACACGTCTGTCTTCTATTTGCGGCTGTGTGCCTGCACTTCTCTGTCAATTGTCTAGGAGACCGCACGAGGCTGAGCTCTTGACCCCAGCAAACAAAAGCAGGCAGTGCAGTTGATGTAAGCTACAGGCCTAACCACAACAACTGTGTATTAATTCACAGCAACACAAGGTGCATGGATTCAGCTGTTTTACTATTTCTCTACATCCCTTTTAGTAGATGAAGGGTGGGTAAACGAATGTTGTCATATTAAAGGTCCAATGCAGCCATTTTTATCTCAATATCAAATCATTTCTGGGTAACAATTAAGTACCTTACTGTGATCGTTTCATTTCAAATAGTAGTAAAAATGTTCTTGTTAGCAAAGAGCAATTTCTCAAACAAGACTTTTGCAAGGACTGTCTAAGGGAAACTTAAAATTAGCTGTTTTAAGATTAAGGTCACTTTACTGGTCAGTTGGACACAAGGTCCAACTGAAATTTGCAATCTGCTTTTAACCCAACCCCTCTGAAAGACAAACATACAATTTTTGGGGGGGAGAGATACAGGGGGCAGCCACACTGGGCACCCAGGGAGCTATTGTTGTGGGGGGTTAAGTGCCTTGCTCAAAGGCACAACAGCAGGCAATCACATCAAGGATTTGATACAGCAACCTTCCAGTTACCAGCTCACTTTCCCATCAGACCCGGGATTCAAACTGGCAACCTTTCAGTTGCTGGCTTGTCTTTCTAACCGCTAGGCTACCTGCCGCCGAGAGGAATTCTCTTTCATATTGGTCTGTTAACTATTGGCAGAAAGGTTTAGAACTCATTATTTTTGGTCGATTAACTCAGTTACTGCCTGGTGGTGTCACCAGGCCATAACTCCATCTCACCAAAACAGTCTGAAATGTGTCGGTCTTTTCAAATAGCTCTTACACTAAAAGGGCATTATCATAATTTTCACAATTTCACAGTATTACTCCAACCTCATAGTGTGGAAAGACATAGAAAACACTGGAAAATCTCATTTTTGACTGCACTGGGTGTAATGTATACCCCTACCTCCTTCATTCATACAATGGCGCTGACCCACTCTGTTGTCTCACGGGTTGCGTCCTCCTTTCAGGGTGAAGCTCATTTGTTGATCTCCTAACCCGATTAGCCGTTGGGTGATTAACTCACTGTAACCCTTCTGTCACTTGTTGCTAAAGTATGTTAACAGCCTGTACACTCTCTCCTGGTAAACACAACCACACTTTCCCTTGTCAGTGTGTCCACTAGTCTACTCTCATGCTTGCCTCACCCCTCTCCCATCTGATGACGTAGACTGACACTTGACCTCCATTGACTCAAAGATGAAAAGAGGGGTAATATGGGTAATTCCTAACTAATTATTTGTAGCTCTAACTATTCTACTGTCCATTGGTCATGTATATTTATTTCAGTCTCTTGGCAAACCACTGCAGTCTCCTTCCATCTCTAAAGGATGGAGTGTGGGTGATTGACTCTAGAGTCAACAGGTTGACTCAGGAAAGAGAAAATCTGCTTTTGCCAATGCCAATAGTTGAGTGTAGGCCTTACAGGTTAGGCTACTGTTCTGATTGTAGCCTAGTACCATACAAACGTTGGTGTTTCCTTTCTGCTCTGATGTGTCTGATACTGTTGTAGGGGAATGTTAAAAATTCATCTTATTTTTTCAGATTCTATTCCCGAACAGAAAGTCTCCCTATGTGATGTTAGTTTATCTATAGGCCAAAATCAATGGTGTGGTGGAGGAAACAATAAGATTCCTCTGTGGGTCCGAGTTTGAGTGCTCACCTTTGACCTCTCAGCTTTTCATTTTCCCTCTGGCTGAGTAGCAATGACAGTATGAGGTCAGTGGAGAAGGTGAAGGTACAGCCAGGACGGGGGTGAGGTTATGGGGACTTAAGAGTGATACACGCATCGGTGCCCAAATGTTATCTCAGCGTTGAGGTGGAGATGACAGCTCTTGTGTGGGGGGATGGGAGCAGGGAGAATGAGAGAGAGGTCTTATCCCCCCCCCCGCAAAATGACTGCACTGACATTTGAGGAAATGTCTACTGATTTGAGGCTGGAGTCGCAGCATTTGACAGGAGTAAAAGAGGATGGAGGATGGAGTGAGGGAAAGGAGGGGATGAGGAAGGGTGTTGCTTATCAGCTTTGCCCTGGATCTCATCTCAGAGCTATAAGGCTTGTAGGGAACAGTGATAAGTGCTCTTCTCTTTATCTCTCTCTCTCTCTCTCTCTCTCTCTCTCTCTCTCTCTCTCTCTCTCTCTCTGTGTTTCAGATATGGAGAAGATGATTGGATCTCATTTATGCATGACTTGGTTTAGTGTTGATACTGTGAAATGCATCAATCACAAATTGTTAATGTACTGATGTTTACTTAAGGTCCGATTTCAGATCCATATAATATGATAAAACATTATGCATATGTACTTTTATTAATGTTATTTGTTTATTTAATGCCAAGGCTTGAAAAGTGATAAGATCATTGTATTGACTAAAGTTCAGTAGCAATAGGTTTATTGTAGACCTCATACAATAAGCTAGGCTGAATTGCAGCCATTTCTGCAGATCTCATGTCTGGCACTCCTCGCTGTGTTTTTCTTGATTAAGGAAAGTCGTCTGTGTGGAGATCCATAATTAGTTACCAAAGTGCTGGGAGTTGATCATTTCCAATCAGCAGACTCCCTGATTAGTGGTCTTGTTTATCAGTTTTCAGTCGTCAAGGACTAGGATAGTCAGGTAACGATTGGTGTTACAATTCATACAATGGTAAACCATTAATTCTAATTATAGCTGTTCTGATTGATGCATGATTACTGTTCCTCTCCACAAGTGCATAACCCTATATTCATTATAATAGACCTCCATTTTTGATGCAAGGTCTTGTTAGGTATGCATCTAACCAATGAGGCTAAAATAAGCCATGCTTCTTCGATCAGGCAGTGAAGATGTTAACACACACCCTTGCATGACTTTGCCATACAGCTGGATTAACTTTTCAAACTGTAATTGACATGATTAACTGTTACAATTTGTGATATTCTCATTTGTCCTCTATTAAGTATATGGGTATGAAGCAGGAAGAGGCCTAATGTATCCGTATTAGCTACAGATTTATATGCATTAATTCAGTTTTTGTGGATTACAGCCGTATCCGTAACTGACATTAATTGGCTATGGCATTTTCCCCTCATCTGAGTAGTGTTGATTGACACATGCACACAGTCTGATGTGTGTGTGTGTGTGTTATACACAGTGCATTCTGAAAGTATTCAGACCCCTTGCCTTTTTCCACATTTAGTTAGGTTACTGCCTTATTCTAAAATGGATTACATTGTCGACGCCCCCCTCTCCATCTTCACACAATACCCAATAATGACAAAGCAAAAACAGGTTTTTAAATTTTTGGCAAATTTATAAAAAACAAAAAATGTAATTATCACATTTACATAAGTATTCAGACCCTCTACTCTGTACTTTGTTGAAGCACTGTTGGCATCAATTACAGCCTTGAGTCTTCTTGGGTATGAAACTACAAGCTTGGCACACCTGTATATGGGGAGTTTCTCCAATACTTCTGAAGCTCTGTCAGGTTGAATGGGGAGCGTCGCTACACAGCTTCTTTCAGTTCTCTCCAGAGATGATTGTCTTGGCTGTGTGCTTAGGGATGTTGAACTTTTACCCCAGTCTGAGGTCCTGAGTGCTCTGGAGAAGGTGTTCATCAAGGATCTCTCTGTATTTTGCTCTGTTCATCTTTCCCTCAATCCTGACTAGTCTCCCAGTCCCTGCCTCTGAAAAACATCCCCACAGCATGATACTGCCACCACCATGCTTCATTGTAGGGATGGTGCCAGGTTTCCTCCAGACGTGACGCTTGGCATTCAGGCCTAAGAGTTCAATCTTGGTTTCATCAGACCAGAGAATCTTGTTTCTCATGGTCTGAGAGTCCTTTAGGTGACAAACTCCAAGTGGGCTGTCATGTGCCTTTTACTGAGGAGTGGCTTCCATCTGGCCACTCCACCATAAAGGTCTGATTGGTGAAATGCTGCAGAGATGGTTGTCCTTCTGGAAGGTTTTCCTATCTCCACAGAGGAACTCTGGAGCTCTGTCAGAGTGACCATAAGGTTCTTGGTCACCTCCCTGAACAAGGCCCTTCTCCCAGATTGCTCAGTTTGGCCGAGAGGCCAGCTTTAGGAAGAATTGTGGTGGTTCCAAACTTCTTCCTTTTAAGACTGATGGAGGCCACTGTGTTCTTGGGGACCTTCAATGCTGCAGAAATGTTTTGGTACGCTTCCCCAAATCTGTGCCTCGACACAATCCTGTCTCGGAGCTCTACGGACAATTCCTTCAACCTTATGGCTTGGTTTGTTCTCTGACATGCACTGTCAACTGTGGGACCTTATATAGACAATCAATTGAATTTACCACAGGTGGACTCCAATCAAGTTGTAGAAACATCTCAAGAATAATCAATGGAAACAGGATGCACCTGAGCTCAATTTTGAGTCTCATAACAAAGTATCTGAATACTTACTGTATGTAAAGAAGACATTAATTTACATATATATATATACAGTTGAAGTTGGAAGTTTACATACACCTTAGCCAAATACATTTAAACTCACTTTTTCACAATTCCTGACATTTAATCCTCGTAAAAATTCCCTGTCTTAGGTCAGTTAGGATCACCACTTTATTTTCAGCATGTGAAATGTCAGAATAATAGTAGAGAGAATTATTTATTTAAGCATTAATTTCTTTCATCACTTTCCCAGTGGGTCAGAAAATGACATAAACTCAATTAGTATTTGGTAACATTGCCTTTAAAATTGTTTAAATTGGGTAGCCTTTCACAAGCTTCCCACCATAAGTTGGGTGAATTTTGGCCCATTCCTCCTGACAGAACTGGTGTAACTGAGTCAGGTTTGTAGGCCTCCTTGCTCGCAAACACATTTTCAGTTCTGCCCACAAATCTTCTATAGGATTGAGGTCAGGGCTTTGTGATGGCCACTCCAATACCTTGACTTTGTTATCCTTAAGCCATTTTGCCACAACTTTGGAAGTATGCTTGGGGTCATTGTCCATTTGGAAGACCCATTTGCAACCAAGCTTTAACTGATGTCTTGAGATGTTGCTTCAATATATCGACACACGTTTCCTGCCTCATGATGCCATCTAGTTTGTGAAGTGCACCAGTCCCTCCTGCAGCAAAGCACCCCCACAATATTTTTTTATTTTTTTATTTCACCTTTATTTAACCAGGTAGGCAAGTTGAGAACAAGTTCTCATTTACAATTGCGACCTGGCCAAGCTAAAGCAAAGCAGTTCGACAGATACAACGACACAGAGTTACACATGGAGTAAAACAAACATACAGTCAATAATACAGTATAAACATATACAATGTGAGCAAATGAGGTGAGAAGGGAGGTAAAGGCAAAAAAGGCCATGGTGGCAAAGTAAATACAATATAGCAAGTAAAACACTGGAATGGTAGTTTTGCAATGGAAGAATGTGCAAAGTAGAAATAAAAATAATCGGGTGCAAATGAGCAAAATAAATAAATAAATTAAATACAGTTGGGAAAGAGGTAGTTGTTTGGGCTAAATTATAGGTGGGCTATGTACAGGTGCAGTAATCTGTGAGCTGCTCTGACAGTTGGTGCTTAAAGCTAGTGAGGGAGATAAGTGTTTCCAGTTTCAGAGATTTTTGTAGTTCGTTCCAGTCATTGGCAGCAGAGAACTGGAAGGAGAGGCGGCCAAAGAAAGAATTGGTTTTGGGGGTGACTAGAGATATACCTGCTGGAGCGTGTGCTACAGGTGGGAGATGCTATGGTGACCAGTGAGCTGAGATAAGGGGGGACTTTACCTAGCAGGGTCTTGTAGATGACATGGAGCCAGTGGGTTTGGCGACGAGTATGAAGCGAGGGCCAGCCAACGAGAGCGTACAGGTCGCAATGGTGGGTGGGTAGTATATGGGGCTTTGGTGAAAAAACGGATTCCACTGTGATAGACTGCATCCAATTTGTTGAGTAGGGTATTGGAGGCTATTTTGTAAATGACATCGCCAAAGTCGAGGATTGGTAGGATGGTCAGTTTTACAAGGGTATGTTTGGCAGCATGAGTGAAGGATGCTTTGTTGCGAAATATGAAGCCAATTCTAGATTTAACTTTGGATTGGAGATGTTTGATATGGGTCTGGAAGGAGAGTTTACAGTCTAACCAGACACCTAAGTATTTGTAGTTGTCCACGTATTCTAAGTCAGAGCCACCCAGAGTAGTGATGTTTGACAGGCGGGTAGGTCCAGGTAGCGATCGGTTGAAGAGCATGCATTTAGTTTTATTTGTATTTAAGAGCAATTGGAGGCCACGGAAGGAGAGTTGTATGGCATTGAAGCTTCCCTGGAGGGTTGTTAACACAGTGTCCAAAGAAGGGCCAGAAGTATACAGAATGGTGTCATCTGCGTAGAGGTGGATCAGAGACTCACCAGCAGCAAGAGCGACCTTATTGATGTATACATAGAAGAGAGTCGGTCCAAGAATTGAACCCTGTGGCACCCCCATAGAGACTGTCAGAGGTCCGGACAGCAGACCCTCTGATTTGACACACTGAACTCTATCAGAGAAGTAGTTGGTGAACCAGGCGAGGCAATCATTTGAGAAACCAAGGCTGTCGAGTCTGCCGATGAGGATGTGGTGATTAACAGAGTCGAAAGCCTTGGCTAGATCAATGAATACGGCTGCACAGTAATGTTTCTTATCGATGGCGGTTAAGATATCGTTTAGGACCTTGAGCGTGGCTGAGGTGCACCCATGACCAGCTCTGAAACCAGATTGCATAGCAGAGAAGGTATGGTGAGATTCGAAATGGTCGGTAATCTGTTTGTTGACTTGGCTTTCGAAGACCTTAGAAAGGCATGGTAGGATAGATATAGGTCTGTAGCAGTTTGGGTCAAGAGTGTCCCCCCCTTTGAAGAGGGGGATGACCGCAGCTGCTTTCCAATCTTTGGGAATCTCAGACGACGCGAAAGAGAGGTTGAACAGGCTAGTAATAGGGGTGGCAACAATTTCGGCAGATAATTTTAGAAAGAAAGGGTCCAGATTGTCTAGCCCGGCTGATATGATGCTGCCTCCCCCATGCTTCACGGTTGGGATGGTGTCTTCGGCTTGCAAGCATCCCCCTTTTTCCTCCAAACATAACGATGATCATTATGGCCAAACAGTTCTATGTTTGTTTCATGAGACCAGAGGACATTTCTCCAAAAAGTACGATATTTTCCCCCATGTGCAGTTGCAAACCATAGTCTGGCTTTTTTATGACGGTTTTTGGAGCAGTTGCTTCTTCCTTGCTGAGTGGCCTTTCAGGTTATGTCAATATAGGACTCATTTTACTGTGGATACAGATACTTTTGTACCTGTTTCCTCCAGCATCCTCACAAGGTCCTTTGCTGTTGTTCTGGGATTGATTTGCACTTCTCGCACCAAAGTACATTTATCTCTAGGAGACAGAACAGTCTCCTTCCTGAGCAGTATGACAGCTGTGTGGTCCCATGGTGTTTCTACTTGCGTACTATTCCAGAGGGTCAGTGTTTGCACAGATGAACGTGGTACCTTCAGGCATTTGGAAATTTGCTCTCAAGGATGAAGCGGACTTGTGGAGGTCTTCCATTTTTTTCTGAGATCTTGGTTGATTTCTTTTGATTTTCCCATGATGTCAAGCAATGAGGCAAAGGTATGCCTTCAAATAAATCCACAGGTACACTACCAATTGACTCAAATTATGTCAATTATCCTGTCAGAAGCTTCTAAAGCCATGACATAATTTTCTGGAATTTTCCAAGCTGCTTAAAGGCACAGTCAACTTAGTGTATGCAAACTTCTGACCCACTGGAATTGTGATACAGTGAATTAATCTGTGTGTAAATAATTGTTGTAAACATGTCTTGTGTCATGCACAAAGTAGATGTCCTAACCGACTTGCCAAAACTATAGTTTGTTGAGTGGTTGAAAAACAGGTTTTAATGTCTCCTACCTAAGTGTATGTAAACTTCCGACTTCAACTGTATATATATATATACAATTATATACAATTTCATATACAATTAAAAATATATATTTTTTAACCCATTTTTGCTTTGTCATGATGGCATACTGTGTGTAGATTGATGAGGAATTATTTTTATTAAATTGGGATGATTTCTCACCTGCCTGTATTATGCAAGTAACATTAGTCCTCGTGACCGTGTGGACACTAGGCTACATACATCTATGGCCATCCAATGCTAAAACTTGATGGCTACTGTAAGTATGTTTGAGGCAGTACATAACTAGTTTCTGTTGTTGACAATGACATACTATGCTCTCTCATTGCTCTTTACACTTTCATTTGATCTTGTTAAGTTTCTTAATCAAAGACAATCGCTGTTAAAAGCGCAGTATTTGTATTAATTTATTTTTACTACCAATAAAGTGATCTTAGCCCAAATTGCAGTTTGGCTGCATTTAGGTCATTTCGGATACTAATGTTACTGGTCTAATCCCAGAACACTTACTCCTTCCGGGATGGCAAAGCTCTCTCTACATTTATGACCCAAATAGGTTGTGTTGATCCATGGCGCTTCCTCCACCCTGTTAGAAAGGACCTCCTACTTTTCAAGCCTACCTATGCATAGACTACTTTTTTTTAGATAGAGCCCTTCTCCCCTTAGTTGAAACTGCAGAATATTCTGCTATAGTAATTTTGGACCATTCTATCAGGCTTCGAAGAGTGATGTGTGTGGAGTCAGGCGCAGAAAGCAGAGGATTCGGAAACACCATTTATTCCGAAACAATCACAGTGAACAAAAGAGGGTAACGCCGAACACAGACGTCCAACACTCCAAAATGTACAACACCGATACATACGCTGTACAGCGGAAATAATTGACAGGACACTCCTGAACCAAAAACAGCAAACCAGCCCGCACACACACAAGTGGGCTAACTGAACTTAAATAACCCCAACCCAAAACCCCAAACAAGGATCAGGTGAAACCAATTAGACCAAACAAAACGAAAAGGGGAAAAGGGATCGGTAGCAGCAAGTAGACCGGTGACGACGACTACCGAGCGCCATCCGAACGGGAAGGGGGGCCACCTTCGGTGATAGTCTTGACACATTCCTCCCTCATTCTGGTCTTAGCTCTTACTCCGAATGCAAAACAACTGTTGAATTGGAGATTTAACATAGCCCTATTGTCTAACAAATAATTATGTGACTTTATTTCAACCAACATAAGATGTAGTAATTCAAACAAATACAACTGATGACACCTCCAGCTCTCTTCTTTGGGAGACCTTCAAAGCTGTATTACAATGCCCATTATGTCAAATAAAGACAACTGAAAAGTCAAGAACTTTTGGACTCAATCCTGGCAACAGACCGGCAATATTCAACTTCACCATCTCCTGAATTATATGCAGAGAGGTGGAAACTTCAAACTAATTTTAATCTGCTTTCCACTGATAAAGCAGAGTTTCTGTTGCAACTAACAAAAGGGACGTACTACGAATATGGTGACAAGGCCAGCCGCCTTTTGGCACACCAACTTAATAAGACAACTTTTTAGATAACTTGGATATTCCATCCATTGATATGAACATGAGTAAAGTTCTGGACAACCCTCTGCATCTAGATGAGATAACAAAGGGTCTAAAGTTAATGCGAAGTGGCAAGGTCCCAGGCACCGATGGCTTCCTCGTCGATTTTTATTTAAAAAATCCTTCTCCCCCGACGCCAACTCAAATCTCCATCTCACTTATACTCAAGAATTATAAATATCCGGCAGAATGTGGTGGATATCGGCCTATTTCACTTTTGAACGCTGATGTTAAACTATTAGCTAAGGTTCTAGCATGTCGGTTGGAACTCTGCCTTCACGATGTCATCTGATGATCGAAACGGGTTTTGTCAGAGGGCGACAACTGTTTTCCAATGTACGCCGTCTTTTGAACATTATATTCTCTCCTTCTGTCTCCCCAGACCCTGAAATTGTTGTTTCTCTTGATGCGGAGAAGGCTTTTTACCGGGTGGAGTGAGATTATTTAGTTCAGATTTTGGGAAGATTTGGTTCAATTTCATCTCATGGATACATCTGCTCTATTCTGCTCCTACGGCTAGCGTACACTCCAGAGGGACCCGTCAAGGGTGTCCTATGTCCCCACTCCTTTATGCACTTGTGATCGAACCACTTTCCTTGGCCTTAAAATTATCATCATGATTCACTGGAATCCACCGAGCTGGTGAAGAACACAGTGTCACTGTAGGCAGATGATCTACTACTATACATCACTAACCCTGTGAACTGTGTTGTTAATATACTGCATATTTTAACCTCTTGCTCCTACCTGACACGCAGGCGTCCCATCTAGACATCTGGAAATGCAAATGCGCTATGCTAAATGCTAATAGTACTAGTTAAAACTCAAACGTTCATTAAAATACACATGCAGGGTATTGAATTAAAGCTACACTCGTTGTGAATCCAGGCAACAAGTCAGATTTTTAAAATGCTTTTCGGCGAAAGCATGAGAAGCTATTATCTGATAGCATGTAACACCCCAAAAGACCCGCAGGGGACGTAAACAAAATAATTAGCATAGTCGTCGCTACACAAACCGCACAAATAAAATATAAAACATTCATTACCTTTGATCATCTTCTTTGTTGGCACTCCTGGATGTCCCATAATCACTATTGGGTCTTTTTTCGATTAAATCGGTCCATATATAGCCTAGATATCGATCTATGAAGACTGTGTGATAAACGAAAAAAAATAGCGTCTTATAACGTAACGTCATTTTTTAAAATTAAAAAAGTCGACGATAAACTTTCACAAAACACTTCGAAATACTTTTGTAATGCAACTTTAGGTATTAGTAAACGTTAATAAGCGATCAAATTGATCACGAGGCGAAGTATATTCTTTAGCTGTCCGTCTGGAAACAATGTCCAGGTAAATCTCAACCAAAATATCCGGTCGGAGACCGGAAGAAATGCGCTGCCTTGCGTCTGTTTGACCAAGAAACAAATAGTAGGCAAATGGCAAGACTCTAGACAACGTGTGGAAGCTGTAGGTATTGCAACCTCAGCCCCATTAAATGTGGTTCACCTTTATCAATGGGTTCAAGTCGCGCATGGATATATTTTTGCATTTTCAGTGATCAGATTTTCCTGCACTTTTCGATGAAACGCACGTTCTGTTATAGTCACAGCCGTGATTTAACCAGTTTTATAAACGTCTGAGTGTTTTCTATCCACACATACTAATCATATGCATATACTATATTCCTGGCATGAGCAGCAGGGCACTGAAATGTTGTGCGATTTTTAACAGAATGTTCGAAAAAGGTAGGGGGTAGGAGTAACAGGTTAAACACATTTGGATCATTCTCAGGTTACAAATTGAACATTTAGAAATGTGAATGTTTTCCGATCAACTCCGCTGCGAAGCAAATGTCTCCTGGATCCCTGCGTTTCCATCTGTCACCCTCTGGTTTTTCCTATTTAGGTGTGAATATAACACATTGTCTGGCTACCCTCCATAAAACTAACTTTGCAAGTCTAGTCACACCAGTTAAAGCAGACTTACACCGCTGGGATAGTCTTCCTCTCTCCTTAGCTGTCAGAATCCAATCTGTTAAAATGAACATTTACCTAGGTTTCAATACCCTTTTCAGTGTCTTACGATCTTTCTTCCAATTTTTTAAAATCAAGTTGGATAGGCTCATCAGTCATTTTATCTGGGACCTAGGATACGTAGAGCAATACTTCAAAGAAGGAGACAAGATGAAGGATTGGCACTTCCAAATGTACTGCTTTACTATTGGGCAGCCAATATTAAAAAGATTAAGGTATGGTGCTCATTAGAAGCACATTCCTGCCAATCATCCTCCCTTTCTGCTCTTACTTGTGCCCCACTGTCCTTGTGTCCTTCAAAGTTTACTGGAAACCCTATTGTGCACTCTACTTTGAATATCTGGAGACAATTTCGTCAACATTTTAGACTCTTCTCAGCCCTGTCTGTAACAACCTCCTATTTGTACCCTCCAAATTCCACCAGACTTTTGTTTTGTGGCAAGATAGAGGTTTGGTATGTTTCAAATACTTATTTTTAGATGGGAAGTTTGCCAGTTTTAATTATCTCGGAACCAAATGATAATCTTGCTCATTTGAATCTTTTTTGCTATTTTCATGCATGTAACTGTGTTCCCTCTCATTTTCCCACCTTTCCTCAACTACCTCCCAAGACGTTGCTAGAAGATATTTTGTCCCTGCCGTGGATTCGGCAAGGTCTGATTCCTAGATTATATGACATTATGCTTTCCTCAGAACCCTCTCCAATAAACAAAATCAAGACAGATTGGGGTAGTGAACTTGGCCTTGCAGAAGACTGGTGGAAGGAGGCCCTTCTTAGGGTTAACTCCACATTCTCGTGTGCTCGTTTAAGTTTCATTCAGATCAAGGTCTTGCACAGAATTCACTACACCAAAGAAAACGTAGTAAATTCCTCCCAGACACAAATGACGTGATAGATGTTAAATCACTCCAGCAGACCACACCAACATGTTTTATTAATGTTCTAAGCTGTGTGAGTATTGGTCATCCTTTGTTAATACTCTCTCTAAAATTGTAGATATTGACCTGCAGCCTTGTCTATTGATAGCTATATTAAATATTTAACATAGCTATCAAAGGAGTTCCATCTTTGTTGCCTAGTCTCACTAAAAGTATAGCAGACGTTGTAGCGTTTGCTTCCCTCATAGCCCGCCGGCAGATCTGGTTTAATTGGAAATCGTCCAAACCTCCCACTGTATCATCCTCGTTGAAACATTTCATGTCTTTTCTACACTTACAAAAAATGTATACACTTTGAGAGGTTGTACTGAAAACATTTCTTGAGATGGCAGCTTTTAATTTTATTTTTTGAACAGTTGCCTTCTATTTATCAGGAGTAAGAATTTTGGCCAACAGGGGATATACGAGGGTGTGAGAGGGAAGGGATATTATGTTGTGATATTTTTTATTTATTTTTGTGTATGTATATATGCACAGTGCCAGTCAAAAGTTGACACACCTACTCATTCCAGGGTTTTTCTTTATTTGGACTATTTTCTACATTTTAGAATAATAGTAAATACATAAAAAGTATGAAATAACACATATGGAATCATGTAGTAACTAAAAAAGTGTTAAACACATTTTTTATATTTGATATTTTTCAAAGTAGCCACCTTTGCCTTGATGACAGCTTTGCACACTCTTGGCATTCTCTCAACCAGCTTCAAGAGGTAGTCACCTGGAATGCATTTCAATTAACAGGTGTGCTTTGTTCAATGTTAATTTATGGAATTTCTTTCCTACTTAATGGTTTGAGCCAATCAGTTGTGTTGTGACATCATTAAGGCAAAGGGTGGCTACTTTGAAGAATCTAAAATATTAAATATATTTGATTTGTTTAACACGTTGTTGGTTACTATATGATTCCATATGTGTTATATCATAGTTTTGATGTCTTCACTACTATTCTACAATGTAGAAAATAGTAAAAATAAAGAAAAACCCTGGAATGAGTAGGTGTGTCCAAACTTGACTGGTACTGTATATATATATATATATATATAAATAAACTTCAAAGTGTAATCTTTAGATACACCCAACTTCTGCTTTCAACTGTTAGTCTAATAACGTCACCCCAACCAACACAACCTTAATGGGATATGACCTTTCCTCTATGGAGAGGAGTAAATGGTACAGGGGGCTTGAGTGTGTGTAACAATTCACGTATAAAAAGCTGTGTGTGCCCATGTGCATGCGCACAGTGTGTAGTTCAGGAGTTCTCTGTGTCCCTGCAGTGCTGCCCAACTGTTTGCTATGTGCTGATACACTGATATGGGAGAGAATGGGAGCGGGAAGGAGAGAGGCTTCCCGAGGTCTCTTGACTTGTCACCACTCGGTGATCCCATTGTGATGGGAAACTGAACTCCAGATATTCCACTTGCCACTGGCTTAAACAAGCTTATAAGAGTAATAGATTTGGTAAGAGTACACTTGCACTAATTCACGCACACACGCTCACACATTTTCACAAATACACACTCTCACAAACTACATGTCTGCAATCATGCACAAACGTGAATACATTAATTTGTCAAATAAGCACACTTTCAAACACACATTTAGGCACACACACCATTCCTAACTCGTACAAATGAAGAGTCCCATTCAGAAGCAGAGAGATGATTGGCACAGAGAAAGCATTACACCAGCAGAAAAAGGCATATGGCATTGCGACCCACTGATGGGCACACACATATGGTGCTAGTGACTTGTGCTATGCACAGTACGCAAAGAGGAAGGTGCTATGCTCTGCTTATGTTTGATGTGACTCCAAAACTCAGTGCAGCGTGGCTAAAATCTGCACCATTTTGCATTATGTCATGTAGCTACCAACTTCAGTTATCAATTCAAAATGAATGCAATTACATAGCATGTGGCATCCTCCCCATTGCAATAAACTGTTCCCTATAGTGTGACTGTTTCCAAAGGCCTGTCTGAACAACAGTATTCTACTGTATGAATTGATTGTCTGAAACATTTTCCGTATACTCAAAATAAATATTTTCCTGAATAGTATTTGCATAACAGATGCATTGCTGATTGTTGAAGAATGTACTTCTACAGCAACTTGACGGATAGACTGGACTGGGCTCAGTTTTAATATGGATTCCACACAGTGGACCTGAGGTGGTAATGGATGAATGGACTGGACTGGGCTCAGTTTTAATATGGATTCCACACAGTGGAGCTGAGGTGGTAATGACCAAATTGGGCTTGGATTGTCATGTCAACCATTGTTTGCCTACAGCTCCTTTGTGAAAAGGTTCTGGAGTACCCTGGTGACAGTGCCTGGTCCCAGCTGTGACTCTGATGTTTTGTGACTGTTTGTTTGGTGACTGTTGTCATACTGTAGAGACCAGTCGCCATGGAGAAATGCTCTCC
Organism: Oncorhynchus keta; assembly: GCF_023373465.1. Classification (NCBI taxonomy): domain Eukaryota; kingdom Metazoa; phylum Chordata; class Actinopteri; order Salmoniformes; family Salmonidae; genus Oncorhynchus; species Oncorhynchus keta. Next base: position 34,410,618 of record NC_068422.1, read on the forward strand.
GAGAGGTACCTGAGTGCAGGGGTAAACAGCTCTCCCCTGGGGTGTTGGTCAGGGTCGTGAGTGGATGGAGTGGTGGGGTTGTGACCCACCTCCCTTCTGGCCTACGCTGCTGACTGTACTCTAACCACTGTACCCTTCAACATGCCCATCGCACCCCTCACACCCCTGTGGCCATTTGATCCACATTCAGCTTGCCTGAGCTCACTCCTCTCTCCATCTTTTATCTATTAAATAAACTCAGCTCCTTGCCTGACAGCTTCTGTCATTTTGTTTTTCTGACTCCAGTTGAAAAGCAATCAGACAATACTCTTTATGATCATCATTAGGATGTGACTTCTGTGGTAATGACTTGTGTTTTAATGCACCCTGATGTTTTCCCATCAGGATGATCTCATCCTGGTCTGAGAGCCTGTCCTAGACAGTAGGCTATGATTCAATTGGACCCAACACATTACTTCTGTGCCTTATGGAAATCAATTGTATAGATGTGTAGATGAAGTGCAGTTGACTACCGCTCTCTCTCAGCCTTTTTCATGTCGTCTCATGTTTTATTCATTCAGATGTTGAGAGATTATAGCCGGACTCTTTTGAAATGATCCATGGTATAGGTAACGGACCTCTGTTTTATTGCAGTAGGAATCTTTAAATAAACCTGTGTGGAATCATACATTTTTTAAACCTAGTATTTGAAGTTCAGAGAAATGCTCAATAGTTATTAATCAACTGAAGCTGAGTGCTTGTTTCATCTCATTGAACTAACAGTGCTGAGCTGAGGTCCAGGTATTAGGTATTCCAGTGGCGTGCCGTGGGCCTGGGGCCTGGGCCTTCAGTGAAGTCCTACACAGTCCCACCCAAATTAATCCACCTCTTATTACCATCATTATGATGCCATGGCTCTAGACACTATACATTTAGACAAACGCAGTATAAAACCAGGTGTTGCGTCACCTTGAAATGGACATTTTTATTCAGAGAATTGCAGGAGAAGAGTACAATACCTTTTCATTGTGCAGCTTCGTTGCCCTGCTCGCTTGTTCGTTGAGTTGTAGATCCACTCGGGTGTCCCCAAAAGTTTTCAAAGGGACCATTGCTTGTAAGTGCCCAGCCGTACTTTGGTGTCTCGCTGCTGCCTTGGTTAGACAACTCAGGTTTGCAAAGCCAGTGTGGCTCCAAACACCAAATCGATCACTTGCAAATAATAGGCATTCCCAGCAGTACAGTTTGCAGTGTTTCTCGGAGCCTGTGAGCCATTGATAGTGCTCGTAGTTGGAACCTTGAAAGTGGCGAACGAACCCCTTTCCCGCCTGTGACAGGCTTTGTAGCGTCGGCGTCGACCTCTCCTGACAATATCTAACTTTTCTTGAAAAGTTTGTCTTGAGAATGGCGTTATAATTATATCCTCGACCAAATCGATATCTTCTCCTTCCGCCATTGTGGTTTGAAAAAACAGCTTAGTAGTACGCAAATTAATTTCTTAATCAATTTCAGTTTCTTAGTTCTGAGTTTCCTAGTTCTGAGACCTGCCCATATAGGACCTGCCTCTCAATATTGGTAATTCAATCAAAAGACATGCACGCACTACGCCTGCTAGCTGGCTCCTGTGTAACACTGGAGCCAGCCAGCAGGCGTACAAAAGCCAACTCTAAAGCTGATTGGTTGACACTAAGCGCCCACACTGTTGATTCTGAAGGCCTGAGGGCAGATTTTAGACCCCTGGCAACACATGATGGCTGAATATGATTGGATAAAAGATCTAACATAAAGACCAGCCCTCCAAATCTCAACCTGGGGCTGGAAGCAGTGCAACCAAGAGGAAAGCTATGAAATGAAGAGTGTAACTCTTACTCTGGGGAATATTTTAATACATATTTTAAAAATATATATATTCTGATGATGTTTAGGCCAGCAGAGAAGGCCTTGCTGGCCCTGACAGACCACCACTGAGGTATTCAGGTATACTATTTCTCTTAGAGCAACCACCAATGTTCACATTTGATAATTATCTTCAATTATCCCTTGGGATAATTAGGCTATACAATGCTTATTTAGTTCTGTTCCTGGATGCTGACAGTCTAGTGTAGGTTGGACCACAGCTCAGCACTGTTAGATCCGCTTACACCTTTAACCACTCTGACCTGAATGTCAGACTGTCATTGTCACTGACAAACAGAATGTATCCTCCCTATCTGAGGAGCTGTATACTGTGTAACTGCCCCTCTGTGGGGAAACCTGGGAAATACATTTTGGTCTGATTTCAAAGGGACCAATTGTGACACACATTTAGGTAGGTTACTGGCTTTTAACTGGGTCAAATTTCAATTGCATTATTCATGTACGCCTTTCCAAATGGAGACATTACAATAAGATGTATAAAACTAAGAATGGCCTCCAGGAGATGTTGAGTGGAACCTGACCTATATCTAGTTCCAGATGACCACAGTGGAAGTGTTAATCATGGGAAAACCCTCAGCAAGGAGATTGCCTGAATGTTTCTACATAATCTATACAACACAACTGCAATTGTTGCACCAGAGAGTTTGGGCTGACTGAAAATGGATTAGCCTAGATTTTGACCCCCCAGCTCCCTCTCGCTGTCTCTTTTTCTTTGTTCCCTTCATTTTCATCAGCCTCTTATTTTTGTCTCCTTTATTTTCAGGTTTGAAAAAATATATCTTATGTCTTTCCCTGTCATTCGCTGAGCCTTTTTACTTTCTCATGCTTTCTTTTCTTTTTCCACCAATCTGAAAAGCCATTCAGGTCCGAATGGTTAAATGTGTAAGTGGATCTTGGTCCAAGCTAACTAACCTTTCACCTTCAAACTCTTTCCCTCGACTGCAGCTTTACTCTGTGGCTGGTGGTCCATTCAAACCAGAGCTATAATTGCAGCATACCTGAGTTGCATTTGGTTGTGTGCAGCCAACAGTTGAATCTGTTATACAAACTAATTCATTAAAGAGTTCTGTAGAAAAGCCCAATCCAAGGAGTATTATACATATTTTATCGTACTTTAATCAAAATTACTGAGTGTGTAGAACTTCAATGCTTTCCTGGATATCAAAGGTAAAAACATCATCTGTCAGCAGTGACTGTAGCCAACATACTGAGAACATTTACGATTTGCCAGCCTGTTTGCACCATTGACCACTAGAGGGACTCAGAGAATAGACAAAGAACAAAAAGTACCTTGTTTCAAAGAGAGCGAAATTTGCTGTTTCCCTCGTTATGTAGTTGAGAAAAGTCAGTGACCACAAAGAATAGTGAGTCACAAAAATAAGGGGGTTCACAGCAAAGCAGATTTTCCTTGACATGGTCAAATAACTCAAGCAGAGAGTGAATAACTTGGTAAAAAAGCATGTCACTGATTGGCCTATGGTGGTGCTGTTATAAGCAGTCTCTCTTAAACCTTCATATCCACTACCCCATTTGACTTCAAGGCATGAAACTTAATATACTGAACAAAAATATAAACGCAACATGCAACAATTTCAACGATTTTACTGAGTTACAGTTATAATAATAATATATAATATATGCCATTTAGCAGACGCTTTTATCCAAAGCGACTTAAGTCATGTGTGCATACATTCTACGTATGGGTGGTCCCGGGAATCAAACCCACTACCCTACCCTGGCGTTACAAGCGCCATGCTCTACCAACTGAGCTACAGAAGGACCATAAGGAAATTATTCAATTGAAATGAATTTGTTAATCCCTAATCTATGGATTTCACTTAACTGGGCATCCATGTGTGGGCCTGGGAGGGCATAGGCCCACCCACTGGGGAGCCAGGTCCAGCCAATAAGTTTTTCCCCACAAAAAGGCTTTATTACAGACAGAAATACTCCTCCGTTTCATCAGCAGTCCAGGTGGCTGGTCTCCAGGTGAAGAAGCCGGATGTGGAGGTCATGGGCTGACGTGGTTACATGTGGTCTGCGGTTGTGAGGCCTGTTGGACGTACTGCCAAGTTCTCTAAAATTACTCTGGAGGTGGCTTATAGTAGAGAAATTAACATAAAATGATCTGGCAACAGCTCTGGTAGACATACCTGCAGTCAGCATGCCAATTGCGCACTCCTTTAAAACCTGAGACATCTGTGGCATTGTGTTGTGTGGCAAACTGCACATTTTAGAGTAGCCTTTTATTGTCCCCAGCACAAGGTGCACCAGTGTAATGATCATGCTATTTGATCAGCTTCTTGATACGACACATCTGCCAGGTGGATGGATTATCTTGGCAAAGGAGAGATGCTCACTAACAGAGATGTAAACAAATGTGTGCAACATTTAAGAGAAATGCGTTTTTTTGTGCATATTGAACATTCCTGGGATATTTTATTTCAGCTCAAGAAACATGGGACCAACCCTTTGCATGTTGCATTTATATGTTTGTTCAGTGTATATATCCTCCATCTTGGGAATTTTTGAAAACCTTTTTATGCTTGTTTCAAGGCAAGCAACACTGAAGCATGCATGAGAGCACCAGCTGTTCCAAACGTCTGTGTGATCACACTCTCTGTAGCCGATCTGAGTAAGACTTTTCAACAGGTCAGAATTCACAAGACCGCGGGGACAGACCAGGATGTGTACTCAGAGCATGTAAATACCTACATATTTCAAAGCAGACCATCATAGACCACCATAGTTACTGTTCCTGTTCCAATTTGCATACCGCCCAAACAAATCCACAGATGACGCAATCTTAATTGCAGTCCACACTGCCCTTTCCCACCTGGACAAAAGGAACACCTACTGTATGTAAGAATTCTGTTCATTAACTACAGCTCAGTGTTCAACACCACAGTGCCCGCAAAGCTCATCACCAAGCTAAGGACCCTGGGACTAAAGACCTCCCTTTCCAACTGGATCCTGGACATTCTGACGGGCCGCCCTCCAGGTGGTAAAGGTAGGCAACACATCTGCCATGCTATTCCTCAACACGGGGCCCCTCAAAGTATTGTGCATAGTCCCCTCCTGTACTCCTTGTTCACCCACAACTGCGTGGTGAAGTACGACTCCAACACCATCATTAAGTTTGCTGATGAGACAACGGTCACCGACAATGATAAGACAGCCTGTAAGGCGGAGATCAGAGACCTGGCCATGTGGTGCCAGGACAACAACCTCTCCCTCAACGTGAGCAAGACAAATGAGCTGATCGTGTACTACAGGAAAAGGAGGTCCGTTCCCATTCACATTGACGGAGCTGTAGTGGTGCAGGTTGAAAGCTTCAAGTTCCTCGGTGTCCACATCACCAACAAACTATTATGGTCCAAACACACCAAGACAGTCGTGAAGAGGGCACAACAGAGCTTATTCCCCCTCAGGAGACTGAAAAGATTCAACATGGGTCCCCAGATCCTCAAAAGGTTCTACAGCTGCACCATCGAGAGCATCCTGACCGGTTGCATCAACGCCTGGTATGGCCCAGTTCATCACTGGGGCCAAGCTTTCTGCCATCCAGGACTTCTATGCTAGGTGGTGTCAGTTGAAGGCTTAAAGAATTGTCAAAGACTACAGCCACCCAAGTCGTAGACTGTTCTCTCTGCTACCGCACGGCAAGTAGTACCGGAGCGCCAAGTCTAGGTCCAAAAAGCTCCTTAACAGCTTCTACCCCAAGCCATAAGACTGCTAAACAAAGAATCAAATGGCTACCCACCCTATTTGCATTGAACCCCCCTTTTTTACAGTGCTGCTACTCGCTGTTTATTATCTATGCATAATCACTTTACCCCTATCTACATGTACATATTACCTCAATTACCTCGACTAACCTGTACCCCCACACATTAACTCGGTACCGGTAACCCCTGTAAATAGCCTCGTTATTGTTATTTTATTGTGTAACTTCATTACGTCAGTCTTTAACCTTTTACTGTAGTGGGCCAACTCAGGGTCACACAGAATGTTTCTTGGTAGTCTTAAACAAATCTACTTTGAAATAAAAGTATACACCTCAACAACAAAAAAGTATACACCTCACACATGGTTATGGGCTTAAAAAAAGAAGATACCTATATCATATCAGATGTAGAGATGACATTTTTTTTTGTTTGCATCCCAACATTACACTTTATTAACATCACAGAAGACTGAAATATAACAAAACCGTTTGACACAGAAACATTGGATTTCTTGTTTTGAGATTTGTGTTGTTGTTGCTGCATTCAAATATGGCCACACTGTACCTATAGATGCATGTTAGCACATATGCTAATGCTAAAAATACTTTCATAATCTTCTTCTCATGAACCATGAATCAGATTGACTCCAGATTTGGTATATAGACTCAATAAATTAGCCTCTAATGAATTTGAGAATGATTACCTGCATTCAAAAATAACCAACCTACAGCACTAGACATAGAGGCACTAGACATGTGTAGCATAGAGGTTAAAAGCGTTGGGCCAATAACCGAAAGGTTGCTGGTTTGAATCCCCAAGCCGACTATGTGAAAAAGCTGTAGATGTGTCCTTGAGCAAAGCACTTAACCCTAATTGTGCCAGTAAATCGCTCTGGAATATAGTGTCTGCAAAATTACTAAAATGTGGACGAAACTTCACTTGGGTCATCTTTGTGGTATTGAGAGATAAATATGGTAATGCTTTCACTGATTACATACAGTATAAAGGAAGATAGTTCCTACATGACAGATGCTTGCTTTGATATCCAAATGATCTTGTGTCCTTTCCGTGAACCCTGTTCATTCCTGCTTGCAGCTATATATTTCTTATTACAATTGAATGGAATGATTTAAATAAATCAAACTTTTAGAGTGTTTATTATTATTATTTATTATTTAATTTTCAATGAATTCTGAAATGTATGGCAATATTCAAGTGCACTTTAAGAGCACTTTCAGTTAGATTTGGTGAGTATCTGAGGAATAGCCTTACACCTTACATTGTTGTCCTCGAGCAACAGAGTTGTTGTGGACACACAGGTTGTACAATAGAGTTCCCACAATACTGACATAATGATTTCCTTCCAAAGACAAAGGAAACGTGTCCTAGTAAAGGGCCCATGGAGCAGGTGTAAGCGACTCCGGTATCTTCCTCTAGGTTTTTGCTGTGAGAGTTCTGGCATTTGACCAGGGAACCTTTGCTTCTTTCCCTCAATTAGACCTTGTGAACATATTCAGTGTCGGGAAACAAACTTTATGCCTCTTTGAATGCTGTCATCACCACTTTCTATTTAGAGAATGTCTCTTAACCTCACTTTGACCTACTTCAGGCTGTAACGGAAGCACAGCGCTGCTGCCTTTGTCTGAGGCTGTGTGCTCGGTGTCACCAGTACAACATGTTGTGGCTGTGGAGGTCCAGAGGTCAATAAGACTGAACACAGGGAACAGGGAACGCTTCTGTTACACTCAGGGGAGCAATCACACATTCATGGTGAACAAAAAAAGAATAAGAGAGACAGCAAGCGAGGGACTAAATACAGCTGTCACTCTTCGAGGTACATGTTTCAGTAAGAGTAGATCCTTTTTTTAACGATTGCCTTTACATCAAATGAACATTCTCTGTCATAGAGATATTTTGCTGTTAGTAACTTGTCGTTAACGTGGCAAGACACGGCATAAGCCTAATCGATTTGCACACAGCAGCAAGTAGCCTATTTCCTCTATTGTTGTTGTTGAGTCGTTTACTGTCCTATTAAAACTCTTCAGTTCAGTAGCTGTATTGATATGGCTTGTTGCCTAGAGTGAAGGTGAAATGGGTCTATTAAAAGTCCATCACTGGAATCAACCCAGCTCTGCCCAAGGTTGTTTTAATCTGGACAGTAGACACATTTAGTCTGATGCCAGCTATGAGCTATTGGGACTATTCAAGCCTTTCTATGAGACTTTGACCACTGAATATGAGTCTGTCTAATGGTTATGGATGTTGTATGCACTTAGCAAGCATTTCTCAATATTCATTTTTTACAATGATAGGCTGTTACATGACATACTGAAAGGCTATATATTACAACATACGAGTACAAATGACATTTATGTCTCATATATCATTCCAGCACAAGCTTTTCATTGTATGGATGATCTTTTTTTATCCTTTGGGAAACATTTCCTTTTCTCTCTGTCTCTCTGCATGCTTCTCATTGAGAAAGGATTTTTAGGAATGGTGGTTGGTTTTCTTGTGATTTCCTACATGCAACCCCCAACTGGTGTTGTTACATTTCTGTGCTCCTCAACCACCAGCCACCCCAAGCAACACCATTGGTCCTCGCCTAGCAACAACATGATAATGTGGCATAATGTGACACCCCCTGATGTATGATGGGGAGCTAGGGGCCCGCCCCTGAAGCTGGTGTCTGCGTCGCTAAAAGAAAAAGAGAAAAGGGATTTCACGCTCATATCGTTACATGGCTGGTGTCCGGAGAATAAACCTGTTATGTGTCCCTTGTGTGTGTGGCAGCCCTCTTCCTGACAAGAAAGAGGGATGATTATTTTCTCTCTTTTCTACTCTTCCTCTCAAATACAAATACGGTCACACACACACAAAAGCAAAGGAAGAAACAGCCAGGCATGCGCCGGTGAAGGACCGGGGCGCAAGCGCTCAGGTGTTGAAGCAAAGACAGAGAAAACAAAGATGGCCGTTCCCTTTTCCACGTTGCCATGTTTGACGTGAGCAGTGGATCTGAATGACATTGTAAATAACATGTTTCTGTACTTTCTCTCCCAGTCTGCTCTGGATATCATCCTCCTTTCTCCCCCTTCCTCCCCCTTTCTCTGTCTATCTTTTCAACAAAGAGCCATTATGTTTGGTGAAACAAAAGGTCCCCTGATCCCATTTCACCCACCATCAAAATGTCACTGGCCTCAGATGGCATAATGACCACTGTGTAGGGACAAAGAATCTCAGTTATTTTATCAGCACATTTGAAGAACTGGTATAGGGGGGGAAAGGAAACCAGCTTTCATTCATTTGTTTTCTCTCGGCATAAGCATTAGTATGTCGGTGATTAGGACCTTTTCTCCTTTCTGTCTGATAATATATGACCCAATAAAAGTGATTGTTGTCATTCTTAAAAAGACACAGACAGCAGATAGTATTCCAAAGCTATACAATCAGCCATCTTTTGTACAATAATAGAGTTAAATTGAAAAAAAGTCTTAGCTCTGAATATGATTGGATAGGTCTTTTACTTCCTCCCCCTCCTACCACTGGGCGTGGTGTGTGTGTGTGTGTGTGTGTGTGTGTGTGTGTGTGTGTGTGTGTGTGTGTGTGTGTGTGTGTGTGTGTGTGTGTGTGTGTGTGTGTGTGTGTGTGTGTGACAGAAAATTACCATCAGGGCCATCCCACCTCCCCCTCCATCCCACCTCCCCCTCCATCCTCTACACTGTCTCCCCTATCCCATCTCTCACTTGGGCACTTCCAGCTAGTGGGTTGGGGGAAGTACACACACACTCACAGCCGTACACACACCCGCACTCTCCCTCACATTCCCCGTCCCTGCCTACCCCAGCTGGCTCCCTCACACTCCATTCAGACACTCACTCACACTCTCTCTCTCTCTCACACTCACACACACACACACACACACACAGATCCACGCGGAGCACCGACCCAGGTGCCGCCATGGACCAGGAGGGGAACGTGAAGAGGACAGCTAGAAACAGAGGGTGGTTACCGTAGTAACTGGATCTCTCCTCTTCACCTCTGTGCCTGGTGATGCTGTCTCTCCATCTGGCTTCTCTTCTCTCGCTTCTAGATACACTACCTCTACACTGATAGTGGATGACACAGAAACAGGAGGGGCTGGTTTCTCATCTTTTCACCCTAACTGAGAAGGGAACCTTATTCTCCGACACTCTCCTTGTCAGGACGGAACACTACACTTTTTCCCTTTCCTTATCTTTTTCTCTGAGATCGTTGGCTTCCACTTCCCTGGGATTTCTAACGTTTTTATTCCGCCATGGCTCACGCAGCCTCCGCATTGAAGAAGAACCGGGACGTGGATGTCAATGCTATCGAGGATGAGAAAGAAAAGAAAAGGAGAATTAAGAAACTTGCGTCCCGGGAACAAAAGAGAAAGGTACTATCCCTGGAGCGAGACTCCTGGCTCAGCCATATCCCCATTGTGTTTATATGGGCAGCACACACACACACACATGCAGCATGTGTGTGTTTGAGTGTGTGCTCGAGTGAGTGTAACCTTGTTGAATTTCACCTGTTAGTAAAGTATCTGCCTGGGCCTTCGTGGTGCGCAGTCATAAGGTTATACTTGGAATTTCTAACAGCATTGTCTGATTTATAGCATAAGCACGGGGCCCCCCGAAATACTACAACATCACCACCACTGCCTTACTCCAAAATCAGCATCTCTTAGTGTGCTGATTCAAAGAACCTTGATCTTACAGCTTTTAAAGTGGACAGGGTTATTCTACTGATCCAAACTATTCCAGGTCCTTAGTGATTGAAAGAGTTCTGTACTGTTCTTGGCATGTGGTTGTGTTGTTGTCCAGTTGAGAGCACCTGTGTAAGGCTGGATGGCTGCACAGGCGTCCATGTATAATGTGTATTGATGTCATTTATTGATGACAAAGCGTTTCATATGATGGAGGAGGATACACGTGTTTTAATGCTTGTTATTTGACCTGCGGTATGCACATCACTGTGGTGTTGCTGGACAAAGAGCTCGAGTTCATAAATAGCGAGAACACGTCTGTGGGTTAAGCATCCACTGCTTGATGTTGACTGGATGAAATTATTTCACCCATGAGATCTATTCAATAAGGCTGACATTTATTGTCAATGGTCTGTCGGTTTTAATTATGGCCCATAGATAATGTTATTGGACCACAGCATAAACAATGTTTACAATAATAAACAATAATATTATTTATTTAACAAAAACATTTTAGGTGACTGACTGAACTTCTTTAATTGTGTACATTATCTTTGTGTACATAATCTTTGTGCGTGTGTTTGAGAGTGTGTTTGTTCCTGATATCCGTAGGAGACATTATTATCGTTATTATAAAGACTCATATTTCATGTGAGGCTGAGGGAGCTCTTCTTTATTTATTGATCGGTGCAAGTTTGGCAGGCTCCACTCTGATAATCAGTTTCCCCTTTCCCTTCGTCCTGTCCTCATGCTTCTTTCCCCCTCTTTCTCTCTGTGACTTTCTCTCTCTTTTTAACTCTCTCTCTCTCTTTCCTCTCAATGTCTTTTTCTCTTTAATATACACAAACAAATGCATAAAATGCATAACAAATGCAACACCTAATTTGCTCCTTTTGTTGAGAAGCAGAAATGGAAATGTGTTTAATGCACACACACAACATGCCTTTAATAACAAACACACAGAACCCTCAAACATTTCCTTTTTCATTTTATTTTACACTACTGCATTCGCCTAGTTGTTTTTTGCTTCAGAACATCCAGTCTATCTTCTATCCTGTTAGGATTCTACGTTATGGGCTTGGCTGAGCTTAGACTGTGTTGTTTACAGTACTCCTGTCTGGTGGGCCTCCGATGGGAGAGAGAAAGAGAAGGATAGAGATGGGAGAGATAAAAAAGAGAAGGAGTGAGAGAGAGAAAGAAGGAGTGAGAGAGGAGGAGAAAAATAAGTTGAGAGAGAGAGAGAAGTTGCTGACTGAGGAGCCTGCCTGCCTCTCTTATCAGCCTTCACTCAGTGTTGTATGGGCCTAATGGAGTGGAGGTGTTGGTTGGATTGTTTTTGGCAGAGGAGACCATGAACCTTTCTCACCGCCGAAGGAGATGCTGTGCATGGGGGTATCGCAGCCTGCCAGTGAATGAGATACCTCCTACTGACACATACACAGTGAGGGGGAACATGGTAGAGGTCAGGCAAATCAAGCCCAGACCTTATACTAGAAGCAAAGGAGGGGGAGGGAGGGGTCACTGTTACTTTATCACACAGATTATCATACCCCCTTTACTTACAATGCTATTATCTCAGAGATTCTCTTAGAGCTTGGTTGTAGCAACAGTAGTAAGAAGAGACTCCTGTAGGTGTTAGACAGGAAAAGGAGACGGGAGGCACTCATCTTCCTCTTACCAGACTGAGCACATGTAGCTCACAAAATGGGAGTCTCCCCCACCCTCTCTCTCTCTCTCTTCTCTGTCTACCTCTCTCTCTCTCTTTCTCTGTCTACCCCTCCCTCTCTTTCTCTCTCTCTGTTTCTCTCTCTCTCTCTGTTTCTCTGTCTACCTCTCTCTCTCTCTCTCTTTCTGTTTCTTAGTCTACCTCTCTCTTTCTCTGTCTACCTCTCTCTCTCTCTCTCTTTCTGTTTCTTAGTCTACCTCTCTCTTTCTCCGTCTACCTCTCTCTCTCTTTCTGTTTCTTAGTCTACCTCTCTCTTTCTCCGTCTACCTCTCTCTCTCTCTCTTTCTCCGTCTACCTCTCTCTCTCTCTCTTTCTCCGTCTACCTCTCTCTCTTTCTCCGTCTACCTCTCTCTCTTTCTCCGTCTACCTCTCTTTCTTTCTTTCTTTCTTTCTTTCTTTCTTTCTTTCTTTCTTTTCTCTCTTTCTTTCTCTCTCTCTCTCTCTCTCTCTCTCTCTCTCTCTCTCTCTCTCTCTCTCTCTCTCTCTCTCTCTCTCTCTCTCTCTCTCTCTCTCTCTATCCCTCTCTCTCTCTATCCCTCTCTTATTCTCATTCATTTTCCTCCGTTTTGGGGCAAGCAAAACGAGCAGTCATTCCTCTGTCAGGCAGAATGAGCAGTCGTTCCTGTCTTTCCCTCCTCCCCAAACCCCCTACCCGCCCATAAAGATGGAGGTTAATGAATTCTGCACTCATGCATACCTAAGCTAATTGGATTGGCATTAGGAACACCACCCAGTATTCCACAATTGTCACCAAGATGGCTGCCGGGAAGTGTGAGTTTAAAAATCCTGCCAAATGCCGGGTCGTAATTGTTACATAGCAGTGCTGCATGATTTAATCTAACTGATGGTAACATCACAGGTTTTGTTGTCAGGCCACATGTTGGAGTGAGATGATGTAGGCTCTAGCACTTTCTTCTACTCAGAAACGTGAATGATTGATAATTATCATCCTAATCCGAAATAAATTATTGCTGTAAGAGGATTCAGATTCAGACTGATTTAGGAACAGTCCTTATCTAACACAAGAGATACAGTATGTGTAGAGAGAGAATGATCCTTCCTTAACCCGCTAAAGGATAATTGCTGTGTGTGTTGCGGCTGATCCAGGACCAGTCCCAGGGGTGCAGTTGCGACCTAGAGAAAGCACTCATCAGTCAAATGGGCAGGCCAGCAATCAAACTAAATGCTAAACTGCTAAATTGAAACCCTCTGCCCAGCTTTGCTTTTCAGGAACATCTACGCTGCTTTTGTAGTTTAACAATCCTGGTTAGTAAAGTAAACACTTTATTTGATCTGATCATTGATTGCTTTTGTTCAGTTGCATTCAATACGCTGGCACCTACAAAGTCTTAAGCCATTGATTTCTGGCGTACAGTAGACTGTTACCCATAGTCCTCAACCCTTCAATCTACAGTATACTGCCCTATTCTGAATGGCTATCTATCTCACTGCAATAGATCCAGTCACCAAGGGCCTATGAGACGCCATAATAGGGATTGTTGCAATTATCGATCGAGTGGCCCAGTCGTCTAAAGCCGTAACTGGAGACTACACAAGACTGCTATGTTTGTCCTACTACATGGGTTATGGTGTACCATAGAGATGACATGGGGTATGGTACACCATAACCCATGTAATCTCTATGGTACACCATAACCCATGTAATCTCTATGGTACACCATAACCCATGTAATCTCTATGGTACACCATAACCCATGTAATCTCTATGGTACACCATAACCCATGTAATCTCTATGGTACACCATAACCCATGTCATCTCTATGGTACACCATAACCCATGTAATCTCTATGGTACACCATAACCCATGTAATCTCTATGGCACACCATAACCCATGTCATCTCTATGGCACACCATAACCCATGTAATCTCTATGGCACACCATAACCCATGTAATCTCTATGGTACACCATAACCCATGTCATCTCTATGGTACACCATAACCCATGTAATCTCTATGGTAAACCATAACCCATGTCATCTCTAAGGTACACCATAACCCATGTAATCTCTATGGTAATCCCATGTCATCTCTATGGTACACCATAACCCATGTAATCTCTATGGTACACCATAACCATGTAATCTCTATGGTACACCATAACCCATGTAATCTCTATGGTACACCATAACCCACTATGGTACACCATAACCCATGTAATCTCTATGGTACACCATAACCCATGTCATCTCTATGGCACACCATAACCCATGTAATCTCTATGGCACACCATAACCCATGTAATCTCTATGGTACACCATAACCCATGTAATCTCTATGGTACACCATAACCCACTATGGTACACCATAACCCATGTAATCTCTATGGTACACCATAACCCATGTAATCTCTATGGTACACCATAACCCATGTAATCTCTATGGTACACCATAACCCACTATGGTACACCATAACCCATGTAATCTCTATGGTACACCATAACCCATGTAATCTCTATGGTACACCATAACCCACTATGGTACACCATAACCCATGTAATCTCTATGGTACACCATAACCCATGTAATCTCTATGGTACACCATAACCCATGTAATCTCTATGGTACACCATAACTCTATGGTACACCATAACCCATGTAATCTCTATGGTACATAACCCATGTAATCTCTATGGTACATAACCCATCTATCTCTATGGTACACCATAACCCATGTAATCTCTATGGTACACCATAACCCATGTAATCTCTATGGTACACCATAACCCATGTAATCTCTATGGTACACCATAACCCATGTAATCTCTATGGTACACCATAACCCATGTAATCTCTATGGTACACCATAACCCATGTCATCTCTATGGTACACCATAACCCATGTCATCTCTATGGTACACCATAACCCATGTAATCTCTATGGTACACCATAACCCATGTAATCTCTATGGTACACCATAACCCATGTAATCTCTATGGTACACCATAACCCATGTCATCTCTATGGTACACTAGAGATTGGAAGTGACTGGAAATTAATCTGGTGTAGTGGAATAGAACACAGAGGATTCTACTGCAAAAATATTAGGCTCCAGTGTAGCTTTCATGTTATTGTCAAAATCCACCATGTTCTGGGTGTCATCTCAGAGCTGGACAGTGTGAGACAGAGAGAGAGAGATGTTAGGCCTTAAGGTCATTTGAAGGTGAGTGGCGTCCTCCTCTCTTCTCTCAGCTCAGTGGTAGTCCTGTAGTCTGTTGCTGCTCTTTCTCGTAGAGGCTGTCTCTGTCTCCGAGGCTGTATTGAGCATTAGCCTAGATGCTAATGCTGTGTGTATAAACTCTGAGTCTCTCAGTTTGGTGTGTGGCGTAGCAGACTTTGATTGTACATGAGAGCTTTAATGCCAAGATGTATCTTGTATTATTCTCTAGTAATTTAGACATATCAGCATGCCATTTTCCCTTTTGGTCAAATTCACAGAGAATAGCATAGTCTTTCATTCTTAGCCTACATAGCAACAGAATAGCATAGTCTTTTCATTCTTAGCCTACATGGTAACAGCTACGTATTATTACATTATAAATGCAATATGTGCATTAGACATTCCACTTACTATAAACATTTAAGGACAGACAGTATGGTTAGAGCCTTTTAAGGAAATATCATTATAGCCTTTCCTTTGAAGCCATTGCTGCTCTACATACAATCCTGTAGGCGACTGTAGAACCAATCCTAAGGCATGAGATGATGTGTTTATAGAACTCAGAGAGAGCGAGAGACAGAGAGAGAAAGAGAAAAGAGGGAGAGGAGAGAAAGTTGGAGGGAGGCCTGGCTCCTATTATTTATGCTGTTTAATGAAGTGCTCAGGGTTGGGGATGACATGGGCAAGAAAGGAGGAGAGGAGAAGGGGGGGATGGTGGAGGAGAAGAGAAGGCAGGACAGGAGACGATCTGGAAAGGTGAAAAGGAGGGGAAAGAAGGAGAGGTAAGGACGGGTGCGGTAGTGAACTAAGGAGAGGAGAGAATGGGATAAAGGAAATATTAGAACCGACTAGAAATGGGTAGTGAAGAGCTAAAGGAAAGCATTAGGAATAGGCTGCTGAAGTGCCATAGGGATGCTGTGCATTTGAAGAGTTGAGCTCCCACCCCCACACAATACACACACACATTAATGCAGTGATGAGTCCCCATCTTTCATCAACAGTAGCTAAAAGCTAAAGCCCACCTCCTCCCCCACAGCCTGCCTGCGCTTTCCAGGACGGCCCCTCAAACCCCCCTTCTCCACTCGCCCCTCAAACGCCCCCAATAGGATTGTCCCCCATATGCACTCGCTCATACACACACACAAGTATAGTTAAACACACACACACACACACACACACACACACACACACACACACACACACACACACACACACACACACACACACACACACACACACACACACACACACACACACACACACACACACACACACACACACACACACACACCAGCCAGTTGGGGCCAACCACCAACCATAGCAGCAGGGGATGTGCACTGAAGTGTGTGTTGTACAGCCTCCCTTTCTTCCCCCTGCCCGGTATCGTCACACTCATTAATCCCCCACTGTGTATCAAGGCCAGGCCTCCTCCATCAGGCTCTTAACCCCCCCGTCCTCCGTCCCCGTCTTCATCCCGTCCCTGTCCCCGTCTCCCCCACACATAGCCTCGACCATGCTCCCCATTCCCCTCGCTCTCCAGCCAAACCCTTCCTCTCTATTGTGTGTAATGGAGAGTGTGTGTCTGTTATTGGTTTCTTAATCGATCTGTGTCATCCCACGAGGTGGAGGGAATAAATACAATATTTTTAACTAAACATCTCTACTAGAGCCATGCAAGATAATGACAAAAAACCCAAAGGATATGCACTATCTTTTGTGTCACTTGAACAATGTTTAGATTCTAGGCCTATATTTGATTATTTGAACTTTTATTAAGACCCTGGTTCTACCACCCACTCTGGCCATCCTTGGTCCCCAGAAATAGGCCTCTATTTGTGGGCAGAGTCAGCCAGTCGGAGCCTAGCTCTGTGTCCCGACGGGCTGGAAATGGGCTGTGTTGTGTGCAGATCGATGACAATCACAGAGCAGACACTCCTCCACGGTCAGCTCTCTCAGAGACACAGATTGATGATTAAAGACATAGATTGATGATTAGAGAAAAATGCATTCTGTCTCTCCAGCTACCCCCTTATTTACCCCCACGTGTTGGTGTCACACAACAGCCAGTATGTCTCACATAAATGGCATCCAGTGTTTCAGCATTTATTTGGTTAGTCTTTGTTCTATTTTAAACATGGAAAGCTTGTTTTTCTATTTGGTTCTGTGATCCTAGTTCTTCCTAGTACTTGACAGCTCTTAAAGTCCGTCCATATAGATGTTTCCGTTTTTCATATATTTGTACCACCTTATTCACGGGTCCTTGACAAATCATGTGAAATAGAGAGCTGGGTCCATTCTACCTGCTCCATATCTATGGTGCCTTGCTCTATACCAGACTGACTGAATTGATTGGAGATTTTTGGACTATATGATTACCTGGTTTTGAATGTTCTGAGAGAATGAGTGGCACATAGTGTGAATACTCTTTGTCTCAGACACAAACTGCTGTATCACTGCATGGACAAAAGCTTTGTTTTGTGTACAACAACCCCTCAGGAAAGGAATAATGTTTTCTCTTGGATGCAATTGAGCATGAAATGAACAGAGTCTTTGTTGCGGGGTAATTTGATTCTGCATGGAAATGTTAACATTTCTAGAATGTGTGTCACATGAGAGTACAGTGAAAGGAGGAGAAGCAGAAAAGCAGTGGATAACACTGCCCACTAAACTATCTTGTACTGTTCTGTGCTGCAGTGGCAATTTTAGCATGTATATCTTGGTTGGCCAAAAAAATGAATAAAAGTGGAATGCATGGAAGCGAAGCCACTACACAACACAACACTAAACAATTCATTAATTGCACTATAACGGTGACAAACGGTGCCCAAAAACTGTTAAGGCCTACATAAAGCTGTCCCAACAGCTGTCCCAACGTTAGTCAATATAACTATTTGTTCAGCACTTTTGAAATGTGCGCTGACAGAATTCAGAACATGGGCCGTTCTTACAGTGCTCTCCCTGTACACCAAGTTAGAACCGTAGCATAAATAAAGGGGGTATATAGACAAACAATGAAAGCTCTTAAAATATTCGATGATTACATTCCTCTAAAACAGGTTATAGGCTACAGTACAACAGTCAGAACAGTAGACAAAATTAATAAATAGACGTGGACTACTAACATCTTACTACACAACATACACTTAGTATTAGTTTCTTAGCAACAGTATACATATCTCCATGGCATATTACATAATTTATGAAGCAGCATACAATACATTTTGGACTCACATTGTTTTGCTCGGCTAACTTAAACAGAAAGGTGGCGTGGCTGTCCTCCGAGTTAACAGTTGTTTTGAGCGCGGCACAAACAATGCTTCATTGACAGCATGGCCAATGTTGAATGTTTATCATTTTAAACTTGGAAAAGAGCCCCTTAATCCCAGATTTGGGACTACACAGCCACTGTCACTGATTCCTTCCAAACCACTCGTTGAATTTGCGATTTCCAACTTGTTGTGTAATGTTTATGCCCAATGGCCAATGAGCACCGATACGTTTAGTCTATAATTTCTCTTCATTATTACTCTTCATATGACAAGAATTAAAAAGGATTTGCCAGTAGATTGTCGACTTGATTCATGATGATGACTGCTTCTCTAGCCTGCTAGCTAAGATTGTGAAAGTATGATGTTGACATGATCAGTCCAATCAAAGCTACTGTAGATATAACATGATTTGACGTCATTTTATCTGTGGCCAATGACCTTGAGCCTTCTTGAATGGGCACTTCTATGGCAGCAGCCGAAGGGCTAGAATTTTCATAGGTCTGCTCTTACACTTGGCAGTGACGTAAAGTCCCCATGAGTGACAGAACACTGAGCCATTCATGACGCACCGCTCCGTATTTTCTGCTGACCCGCCCCACCACCACAGAGAGCAAAGAGCTCGGCTGAAACACCTGCCTTTTGGAGCTGCCTTACTCAAGAAAACAAAAAAGAGATGCAGCTTTATTAACTCAATGATGTATATTGTTTTTTTACATTGTTTGCAAACTGATGTGTGACATGTATTAATGCCAAAACAACATTATTTTGATAAGAAATGTGCGGATCGCCACTGCAGTGCTGTAGCGCATTTGGCTATTGGCAGAGAGTAAAAGGTTTAGTATGGCTTCAAGGTGGGAATGGTATTACCATTGTTGTGTATAAATTATGCATCCTTATGTCATATTTCCGCATAATGAGCCTGTGGTCACTGCAGTGTGTGATGCCTTATTACACACACGCACGCACGCACGCACGCACGCACGCACGCACGCACGCACGCACGCACGCACGCACACACACACACACACACACACACACACACACACACACACACACACACACACACACACACACACACACACACACACACACACACACACACACACACACACACACACACACACACACACACACACACACACACACACAGTACAATGTATCATAGTACAATGCCCAGTGCCATTGAACACATTCACACAGTCCCAGCCCAGCTCCAGCCTCACCAGCTGTGTTGCATACTCACACGTGCTGGAACAGCATCTGCCTGAGACAGAGACAGAGAAAGCAAAGCACTCATGCTTATTAATGTTTGATGCTGAATTATTTAATACAGGCACTTTCAAAACATGCTACAGAGCCTCTTGTCAACAGTCAGCGATTATTGTTTGATGGTGTTTAAGAGGTGCAGGTCACAGTCAGCAAAAAACACACTGAAATCGATGTAAGAAATTACTGTACAGAATTTTCTCTGGAAAGTAATGACAGTTATTGAGTATGTACATTCACTAAAAGGAGTGGTATAGGTTCAACTTTATTTAAATGTTTTATTACAGTCGTTCAAAACAAACTGCCTGTGTAGACTGGTTCTATGGTCTCGATAGGTTTGACGGATGTTTGGTTCCCTTGGCTGTACAATTACCAGAATTTATGTTTGTCTTTGAGTTCAATTGCCCTCTGAGGTCACTGGCCTGTGTTAGGAATAAATCAATGAGAGCAAGGGCAAGAGTGTGGAAAGAGGGAGAGGAGCATGAAGGAAAAGACTTGGCAAGAGAAAGGAGAGAAATGGAGAAACAGATAGTATAAGGAACGACAGAGAGAGGATCAAATCAAATCAAATTGTATTGATCACTCATATGTGTTTAGCAGATGTTATTGCGGGTGTAGCGAAATGCTTATGGGAATAATACATAAAAAAACCAATCCTGCAACGTTTCCTAAGAGCTGGAAGCGAGGCAGCCCTCTGTCGGTACCAAAGGAGATGGATAAAAGGAGAGAAAACCAGGTTGAGACAAGGAGAAGGCGAAGGGAGAGAAAGAAATAGTATACCGGTAGGCTATATTGAAATAAATGAGAGAGAAAGAGAGGAGAGAGGGATGGGGGAGTGAGGGCCTTCCACACACACTGGAGAGTAACTACAGTAGCCACACACACACTGGAGAGATTAGAGTGAGTGGTCTCAGCAGAGATACTGATGATGATGATGTCCTCTCTGGACAGTACACCACAATATCTACTTGGCAAAACAGCTATTTCTTAATCCTGCTGCTACTCTACAATTCCACAAATACAGCAAATCATGTCCATCCAAATCAAATCAAATCAAATGTATTCATATAGCCCTTCGTACATCAGCTGATATCTCAAAGTGCTGTACAGAAACCCAGCCTAAAACCCCAAACAGCAAGGTGTAGAAGCATGGTGGCTAGGAAAAACTCCCTAGAAAAGGCCAAAACCTAGGAAGAAACCGAGAGGAACCAGGCTATGTGGGGTGACCAGTCCTCTTCTGGCTGTGCCGGGTGGAGATTATAACAGTACATAACTCAGTAAAATGCACACTTGTAAATTCCTCATACAACAGGGCACTTTTGTCATGATCTTTGATTTCTATTATGATCTTATACATGTAACTGCCAACATAAAGGAAACACTTGAGTAAACGAGGGATACAAAGTATATTGAAAGCAGGTGCTTCCACCCAGTTGTGATTTTCAGAGTTAATTAAGCAATTAAGATCCCTAATGCTTAGGGTCATGTATAAAAACGCCCAGTTGCCCATTACTTTGGCTACCATGGCTAGTAGAAGAGATCTCCGTGACTCTGAAAGAGGGGTCTAAATTGAGCATAGGGGGTTTAAAGGGTTTGTGTGTGTGTATGGGTGTGTCTCAGTCACCAGTTCTCAACCCAATTGAACTCTTACTGGAGATTCTGGAGCAGCGCCTGAGATGGTGTCACATCCCTCCAATAGAGTTCCAGACACTTGTAGAATCTATTCCAAGGTGCAGCTGTTCTGGTGACTCATGGTGGCCCAACATCCTATTCAACACTTTATGTTGGTGTTCCATTCATTTTGTTCATACTGACACAGAAGAAATCCCTTACAAAAAAGATTGCAGTTTTGAAACTGCAGTAAAAGTGCAGTAACTAGAGTCGACTGGGGTATTCAGGACGCAGCAATTGCAGAATAACTGCAGGGTACTGCAGTTGAACCTCATTTATACTGCACTCTGAGTGCAGTTCAGTGGAGGCTGCTGAGGGGAGTACGGCTCATAATAATGGCCAGAATGGATTCACTCCATTCCAGCCTTTATACTCCATTCCAGCCATTGTTATGTTCTGCCCTCCCCTCAGCATCCTTACACTGCAAAATTACTGCAGTGGAAAATATTATGCATACTGCAGTTATACTGCAATCTTTTTTTTGTAAGGGATGCAACATTATCCCTGTTAATAGTATGATTATTGCAGAGCACCCTGCCCCAGACTGTCTTGATGTTCATTTTTTTAGCACACAAACTACATAACTTTGCTGTGGTGATTTATTTGATTCGTTCTTGTCTCTCACTTTTGTCTCACATGATCTATTCAGCTCTCCAGTGTCCTGCTCACAGATATCAACCAAGTTCTGTTCACCAAGCATTGGCTGATTCACTCCCCTGAGAGGATAATCATCCTACTGCAGTTTTATCCAGCCCTGCTGTCTCTATTTAGATATTGGGACCACATATGCATTTGCCTTTTGCCTTTGTGGATTTTGTCTTACACAGTCTGGTGCATTTTAGAGTTGAAGAACACCCGCTATAGATACACATGCTTGCTTGAGCATCTTTATTCATTATTGTCTCTCACTTTTGTCTCCCATGATCTATTCACCAAGTCCTGCAGTTTGAACTAGCCCTGCTGTCAATATTTTGACATTGAGACCACATATGCATTTGCCTGTTGTCTTTTCTGTGTTGGTTTTGCCTTACACATTCTAGTGAATTCTAGAGTTTGAGAACATCAACTACAGATACACATGCTTGGTTGAGCATTTTGAAGCCTCAATTCAATGTAGAATTCATTTGACAGGTAACAAACATATTATTTTACTATTCTAACATGCAGTGGTGATAATTCTATTGTCACCGTCAGTAGCCAAGGCTTTTGCCATAGATGGAGTTCTTGTCTCTGGACCACACAAACTGTATATTATAATCTGCAAAGGAACTTGTATCTCTCTACATCAGTCAGCTACATTGGTGACCAGGGTGGGATCCTTTCGTTACGCCTATGGGGCCTGGGCACACAAATGCTCCTAGAGAGAAGGGGGAACATTGAAGCATGCGTTGATGACAGTTTTACCGTCTCCATCAGAGGCCCAGTGTCAAGGTATGCGTGAAGGGCTCTAGGAAGTCAGGTGCATGAGAGCAGATATTTGGTAGCAAAATGGATCCTTTCATTTGGCGAACCAACAGCACACGGCCACAAACTAATGTAACGGATGTGAAACGGCTAGCTTAGTTAGCGGTGCGCGCTAAATAGCGTTTCAATCGGTTACGTCACTTGCTCTGAGACCTTGATGTAGTAGTTCCCCTTGCTCTGCAAGGGCCGCGGCTTTTGTGGAGCGATGGGTAACGATGCTTCGAGGGTGACTGTTGTCGATGTGTGCAGAGGGTCCCTGGTTCGCGCCCGGGTATGGGCGAGGGGACGGACGTAAAGTTATTCTGTTACATTGATGCTGTTGACCCGGATTACTGGTTGCTGCGGAAAAAGGAGGTAGGTCAAAAGGGGGGTGAGTGTAACGGATGTGAAACGGCTAGCTTAGTTAGCGGTGCGCGCTAAATAGTGTTTCAATTGGTTACGTCACTTGCTCTGAGACCTTGAAGTAGTAGTTCCCCTTGCTCTGCAAGGGCCGCGGCTTTTGTGGAGCGATGGTTAACGACGCTTCGTGGGTGACTGTTGTTGATGTGTGCAGAAGGTCCCTGGTTCGCGCCCGGGTATGGGCGAGGGGACGGTTTAAAATTATACTGTTACACTAACACCAAATACAAAAACGGGTTGAACATAACCCAGCGCAAGCAGCCTAACGTGTGCATACATGAAAACAGATAAGCAATACCACACAAAGACATGGGGGAAACAGAGTGTTAAATACACATCACATAATGAGGGAAATGACAACCAGGTGTGTGGAAAAACGAGACAAAACAAATGGAGAATGAAAAATGGATCGGCGATGGCAAGAAGACCGTCGACATCGACCTCCGAACACCGCCTGAACAAGGAGAGGCATCGACTTCAGCAGAAGTCGTGACACCCATGCTTTTGGGTGTCACGACTCATTTCTCATTTCTGAACTGAAACATAGTAAAATTATGCCCACAACAGCACTTGATATACATTGATTGGTAGGTTAGACCATACCCAGCTAGCAATGAGAAATCGGCCCAGAAGCGGCCCTCTTCCGGGGGGCCGGAATTTATTGGATCGTGTGTCGGACTCGGCCCGGAATCAAAATGACTGTCTGGCCAGAATCTTGCCCAAGTACATCGGGCTGTTTCCGTCTACTGGAAGTCAGCCGACATTGCCGGCATTTTACCAGAATCCCCGCAGAAGCGGCCATATGCAAATTTAAATAAAGGTATAAAAAATTACCCGACTTGGTAATTTTAAATATTAATATAATTTATTTTATGCATAGAAATGATACCCATCCACAAAAAATGTTTAATGTTATTTATTTAAAAAATTACCCCTTTTTG
The DNA here is from genome assembly GCF_023373465.1 of Oncorhynchus keta. Lineage (NCBI taxonomy): Eukaryota > Metazoa > Chordata > Actinopteri > Salmoniformes > Salmonidae > Oncorhynchus > Oncorhynchus keta. Next base: position 34,434,884 of record NC_068422.1, read on the forward strand.
TCATATCGTCTTGTCCCATCGCTGCTCCTCCCGTACGGCCTCTGGAGAGGCGAAGGTCGAGACCTATGCGTCCTCCGAAACACAACCTCGCACAGCCGCACTGCTTCTTGATACAATGCACGCCTAACCCGGAAACCAGCCGTACACCTGGTGACCGTGTCTGCGTGCATGCACCTGGCCCACCACAGGAGTCACTACAGCGCGATGGGACAAGGTCATCCCAGCGGCCAAACCCTCCCCTAACCCGGACGACGTGGGCCAATTGTCCGTCGCCTCCTGGATCTCCCGGTCGCGGCCGGCACGGGTATCAAACCAGCATCTGTAGCAACAAAGTTTTTACAGCGAAGCAGTGTCTTAGACAGCTGCACCACTCGGGAAGCCCCATCCATAAAGTTTTGAATGCTTATCAATTGCCTTGCAGAAAGTAACAAAATACTAAAATACTACTTAAACAAGAATTTAATTTAAATGTTAATTACATTTTTTGATCACAGAAACAATGAGAAAATATGGGAAAATAAATAAATAGTGAAATGTTCATTATATATAGCAGCCTGTGTAATCATCTGCCAGAGAGTAGCCCCAATCAGCCCGAGCCCCAAGTAATACATTTGGGCCAGAAAACTCATACCAGAATCGGCCCGAGCTCAATCCCTGCATCCTAGCCGTAAGTAATACTGCCGAAGGCGGCCCAGACTCGGGTCACATGACGTCGGCCAAGTCTGACTCTCAGCCGGAATCAGCCCAGATCCACTGTGCTAGCTGGGTATTTAGATACTTTAAACACTGGTTAAGACAACTTTTGGTATTTGTCTACATACTTAATAAATGGTGAAACACTATATATATTTTTTTATTTATTTTACCTTTATTTTACTAGGCAAGTCAGTTAAGAACAAATTCTTATTTTCAATGACGGCCTAGGAACAGTGGGTTAACTGCCTGTTCAGGGGCAGAACGACAGATTTGTACCTTGTCAGCTCGGGGATTCGAACTTGCAACCGTTCGGTTACTTGTCCAACGCTCTAACCACTAGAATACCCTGCCGCCCCACTTATGCCGTCTACACTTATGATGGTGTTCTCTGTTGTAATGTACAGTTGAAGTCGGAAGTTTACATATACCTCAGCCAAATACATTTAAACTTTTTCACAATACCTGACATTTAATCCTCGTAAAAAATTCCCTGTCTTAGGTCAGTTACGATCACTACTTTATTTTTAGAATGTGAAATGTCACAATAATAGTAGAGATAATGATTTATTTCAGCTTTTATTTCTTTCATCACATTCCCAGTGGGTCAGAAGTTTACATACACTCAATTAGTATTTGGTAGCATTACTGTTAAATTGTTTAACTTGGGTCAAACATTTTGGGTAGCCTTCCACAAGCTTCCCACAATAAGTTGGGTCAATTTTGGCCCATTCTTTCTGGCAGAGCTGGTGTAACTGAGGCAGGTTTGTAGGCCTCCTTCCTCACACACGCTTTTTCAGTTCTGCCCACAAATATTCTATAGGATTGAGGTCAGGGCTTTGTGACGGCCCCTCCAATACCTTGACTTTGTTGTCCTTAAGCCATTTTGCCACAACTTTGGAAGTATGCTTGGAGGCATTGTCCATTTGAAAGACCCATTTGTGACCAAGCTTTAACTTTCTGACTGATGTCTTGATGTTGCTTCAATATATCCACATAATTTTCTATTTTGTGAAATGCACCAGTCCCTCCTGCAGCAAAGCACCTCCACAACATGATGCTGTCACCCACGTGCTTCGCGGTTGAGATGGTGTTCTTCGGCTTGCAAGCCTCCCCCTTTTTCCTCCAAACATAACAATGGTCATTATGACCAAACAGTTCTATTTTTGTTTCATCAGACCAGAGGACATTTCTCTAAAAAGTAGGATCTTTGTCCCCATGCGCAGTTTCAAACCGTAGTCTGGCTTTTTATGGCGGGTTTGGAGCTTTGGCTTCTTCCTTGCTGAGTGGCCTTTCAGGTTATGTCGATATAGGACTTGTTTTACTGTGGATGTAGATACTTTTGTACCTGTTGCCTCCAACATCTTCACAAGATCCTTTGCTGTTGTTCTGGGATTGATTTGCACTTTTTGCACCAGAGTATGTTTATCTCCTTCCTGAGCGGTATGAGGGCTGCATGGTCCCATGGTGTTTGTACTTGCGTACTATGTTTTGTACAGATTAATTTGGTACCTTCAGGCATTTGGAAATTGCTCCCAAGGATGAACCAGACTTGTGGAGGTCTACTATTTTTTCTGAGGTCTTGGCTGATTTCTTTTGATTTTCCCATGATGTCATGCAAAGAGGCACTGAGTTTGAAGGTAGGCCTTGAAATACATCCACAGGTACACCTCCAATTGACTCAAATTATGTCAGAAGCTTCTAAAGTCATGACATAATTTTCTGGAATTTCCCAATTTGTTTAAAGGCACAATCAACTTAGTGTATGTAAACTTCTGACCCACTGGAATTGTGATATAATGAATTATAAGTGAAATAATCTGTCTGTAAACAATTGCTGGAAAAATGATCATGCACAAAGTAGATGTCCTAACCGACTTGCCAAAACTATAGTTTGTTAACAAGAAATGTGTGGAGTGTTTGTAATGGTTTTCTTCATCTAAACGAGAGGCGGACCAAAGCGCAGCGTGGTTGTTTTGATTCATGCTTTAATAAATCACTACACATGAACAAACTAACAAAAACAAGAAATGTGAAAACTCAAAACAGTCCTATCTGGTGCACACACAGAGACAGGAACAATCACCCACAAACACACAGTGAAACCCAGGCTACCTAAGTATGATTCTCAATCAGAGACAACCAATGACACCTGCCTCTGATTGAGAACCATACTAGGCCGAAACATAGAAATTCCCAAAACCTAGAAAAACAAACATAGACTGCCCACCCAACTCACGCCCTGACCATACTAACTAAATACAAAACACAGGAAATAAAGGTCAGAACGTGACAGTGTTTGAAAACGAGTTTAATGACTCCAACCTAAGTGTAAGTAAACATCCGGCTTCAGCTGTAAATGCATGAAACATACATTATGGAAAACATGTCTCACACTCAGTTATAGTTAGTAGAATAATGCATGGATTTGCAAGATTTTAGCACCGTCAACTTTTAAAAGGTTAGTAGGAGAGTGAATAATTTAAACCACCTAAATATACTCGCATTCACAGGACATTTAGTATTTGAAACTCAATCGTTAATTTCCCAACTGATTTTACTATAGATCTACAGACTCTTTATCTCATAACATTATATTCCAGTGCGTCCAACATTATGCACGCCCACCATGGTATTGGGAAGCTGCTATTTGAGAATTCACCTGGTTTAGAAATCAAACTCTGACTGATTATCTTATTGCATAACACATTGTACAGCTGTTTTTGAAAATTGTATTGCAAGGTATCCTATGTGTGCTGGCTATGGCACAGATGGGTTGGTTGTTTAGCAACAAAACTGACGTGTGCGCAACAACGGGGAAAAACAGACGGGGTTGGCTTAAATTGTTGACAACATATAAACTATATTTTGTCTTCAATGTTTATTGAAAACAAACATTTGCACAATGTGCACGTGTTGTCTCTCAAATACATTGTTACAATTGTTGGTTAGCTAGTTAGCAAATATAATATAATAATATAGTTAGATCCATATTATCATCGACATTATTTCCCACATGGCAACTACTTGTTATTCTATTGTATTATTGACTCCATGTGTAACTCTGTTTTGTTGTTTGTGTCGTACTGCTTTGCTTAATCTTGGCCATGTCGCAATTGTAAATGAGAACTTTTTCTCAACTAGCCTACCTGGTTAAATAAAGGTGAAATAAAAAATAAAATTGTTGCTAGCAATCTGGCCACCCAGAATCACAACAACACAGAGACTTCTGCCCTATTGAATCATGCATTGTTTTCATGATGTTGTCAGCTAACCGGTCTAAATGTGTCGGCTGATATGAATATGCAGCTGTCGTTTGTAAACCTCCAATCTAGCATACATGACACACAAACACACACGTCTTTCTATTTACATGCTTTTATTTGGGTTTTACATGTAAATTCTATGGTTTAATGTTTCTTTAAGCGTGCAAGTAGTTACTTGAAATGAGACAATCATGCCAAAATATGACTCAAAATTGAATCAACTGACAGAGAGATAGCTAATGAAATTCTATCTTCCTGAGCTTGCACATTGACATTTACAGTGTTAGCTGGTTAGGCTAGTCTACTCTAACATTGGCTAGCTTTCAATAAATTGGTTAAATGGTCAACAGAGTTACCTCTTCATACGATCAAAACCATTTATATTACATGCTGCATATTTCAAGTGTAATATATTTATCTTATTTCAGTCTTTGGGAGTTAACCTCTTGCTCCTACCCGACACGCAGGCGTCCCATCTAGACATCTGGAAATGCAAATGCACTACGCTAAATGCTAATAGCACTCGTTAAAACTCAAACGTTCATTAAAATACACATGCAGGGTACTGAATTAAAGCTACACTCGTTGTGAATCCAGGCAACAAGTCAGATTTTTAAAATGCTTTTCGGCGAAAGCATGAGAAGCTATTATCTGATAGCATGTAACACCCCAAAAGGCCCGCAGGGGACGTAAACAAAATAATTAGCATAGTCGGCGCTACACAAAACGCACAAATAAAATATAAAACATTCATTACCTTTGACCATCTTCTTTGTTGGCACTCCTAGATGTCCCATAAACATCACTATTGGGTCTTTTTTTTTCGATTAAATCGGTCCATAAATAGCCTAGATATCGATCTATGAAGACTGTGTGATCAAGGAAAAAAATAGCGTTTTATAACGTAACGTCATTTTTTAAAATTAAAAAAGTTGACGATAAACTTTCACAAAACACTTCGAAATACTTTTGTAATGCAACTTTAGGTATTAGTAAACGTTAATAAGCGATCAAATTGATCACGAGGCGATGTATATTCTATAGCTGTACGTCTGGAAATAATGTCTGGGTAAATCTCAACCAAAATATCCGGTCGGAGACCGGAAGAAAGGCGCTACCTTGTGTCCGTTTGACCAAGAAACAAATCGTAGGCAAATGACAAGACTGTTGACATCGTGTGGAAGCTGTAGGTATTGCAACCTCGGCCCCATTTAATGTGGATCACATTCAACAATGGGTTCTAGTGGCGCATGGATATACAGTGCCTTGCGAAAGTATTCGGCCCCCTTGAACTTTGCGACCTTTTGCCACATTTCAGGTTTCAAACATAAAGATATAAAACTGTATTTTTTTGTGAAGAATCAACAACAAGTGGGACACAATCATGAAGTGGAACGACATTTATTGGATATTTCAAACTCTTTTAACAAATCAAAAACTGAAAAATTGGGCGTGCAAAATTATTCAGCCCCTTTACTTTCAGTGCAGCAAACTCTCTCCAGAAGTTCAGTGAGGATCTCTGAATGATCCAATGTTGACCTAAATGACTAATGATGATAAATATAATCCACCTGTGTGTAATCAAGTCTCCGTATAAATGCACCAGCACTGTGAAAGTCTCAGAGGTCCGTTAAAAGCGCAGAGAGCATCATGAAGAACAAGGAACACACCAGGCAGGTCCGAGATACTGTTGTGAAGAAGTTTAAAGCCGGATTTGGATACAAAAATATTTCCCAAGCTTTAAACATCCCAAGGAGCACTGTGCAAGCGATAATATTGAAATGGAAGGAGTATCAGACCACTGCAAATCTACCAAGAACTGGCCGTCCTTCTAAACTTTCAGCTCATACAAGGAGAAGACTGATCAGAGATGCAGCCAAGAGGCCCATGATCACTCTGGATGAACTGCAGAGATCTACAGCTGAGGTGGGAGATTCTGTCCATAGGACAACAATCAGTCGTATATTGCACAAATCTGGCCTTTATGGAAGAGTGGCAAGAAGAAAGCCATTTCTTAAAGATATCCATAAAAACTGTTGTTTAAAGTTTGCCACAAGCCACCTGGAAGACACACCAAACATGTGGAAGAAGGTGCTCTGGTCAGATGAAACCAAAATTGAAATTTTTGGCAACAATGCAAAATGTTATGTTTGGCGTAAAAGCATCACCCTGAACACACCATCCCCACTGTCAAACATGGTGGTGGCAGCATCATGGTTTGGGCCTGCTTTTCTTCAGCAGGGGGGGGAGATGGTTCAAATTGATGGGAAGATGGATGGAGCCAAATACAGGACAATTCTGGAAGAAAACCTGATGGAGTCTGCAAAAGACCTGAGACTGGGACGGAGATTTGTCTTCCAATAAGACAATGATCCAAAACATAAAGCAAAATCTACAATGGAATGGTTCAAAAATAAACATATCCAGGTGTTAGAATGGCCAAGTCAAAGTCCAGACCTGAATCCAATCGAGAATCTGTGGAAAGAACTGAAAACTGCTGTTCACAAATGCTCTCCATCCAACCTCACTGAGCTCGAGCTGTTTTGCAAGGAGGAATGGGAAAAAAATTCAGTCTCTCGATGTGCAAAACTGATAGAGACATACCCCAAGCGACTTACAGCTATAATCGCAGCAAAGGTGGCGCTACAAAGTATTAACTTAAGGGGCTGAATAATTTTGCACGCCCAATTTTTCAGTTTTTGATTTGTTAAAAAAGTTTGAAATATCCAATAAATGTCGTTCCACTTCATGATTGTGTCCCACTTGTTGTTGATTCTTCACAAAAAAATACAGTTTTATATCTTTATGTTTGAAGCCTGAAATGTGGCAAAAGGTCGCAAAGTTCAAGGGGGTCGAATACTTTCGCAAGGCACTGTATTTTCCCATTTTCAGTGATCAGATTTTCCTGCGCTTTTTCGATGAAATGCACGTTCTGTTATAGTCACAGCCGTGATTTAACCAGTTTTATAAACGTCTGAGTGTTTTCTATCCACACATACTAATCATATGCATATACTATATTCCTGGCATGAGTAGCAGGGCGCTGAAATGTTGCGTGATTTTTAACAGAATGTTCGAAAAAGTAGGGGGTAGGAGTAACAGGTTAACTTTAGTTCCTCTTAACACACAACATACCACGACTTTGTGGTAGGCTGCTGTGTTTACATCTTAGATGGAAGCAGGTCGCTCTAACTTCTGCCACCTCAATCTCCTTCACCCTTACATGGCACTCAAGGGAACTCGGGGTGATGATCCCCCACCACAACTGCAACACCGTCATATTTCTGCACACAATGGAAACATGGCCAAATCCTTTACAGTTCTTACACTGCAGTGGTTTGGGGACAGAATTGGCCCATGACCAATTGTGCTACTTTCTTTTTGTTTTGTGTTGTTTATAACTTATTTTTTTACTTATTTTGTACATAATGTTGCTGCTACCTTCTCTTATGACCGAAAATAACTTCTGGACATCAGAACTAGAATTACTCATCACGAACTGGAAGAAGCATTTTCCTTTAACAAGTCCGACGAGAAAGATATACTGCTCTCCTGTGAACGGGCCCAGATCTCCGGCATTTGCATGAAGAAAAGATGGAGGGAAAGAGGATGCAGATCGGACTGCCTTTTGAGAATCCGTAGGTGAGCGAGTAATCTCACACTGCCGTCAATTCTACTTGCTAACATGCAATCATTGGAAAATAAAACGGATGACTTACGATTATGGTTATCCTACTAATGGGACATTAAAAACTGTAATATCTTATGATGACACGGATAATATAGAGCTGGTAAGACGAGAGGTGTGTGTGTCTTTTTGTCAATAACAGCTGGTGCGCGATGTCTAATATTAAAGAAGTTTCGAGGTATTGCTCACCTGAGGTAGAGTGCCTTATGATAAGCTGCAGACCACACTATCTACCAAGAGAGTTCTCATCTATATTATTCGTAGCCGTCTATTTACCACCACAGACCGATGCTGGCACTAAGACCGCACTCAACCAACTCTATAAGGCCATAAGCAAACAAGAAAATGTTCATCCAGAAGCACCGCTCCTAGTGGCTGGGGAGTTTAATGCAGGCGAACTTAAATCAGTTTTACCAAATTTTTACCAGCATGTCACATGTGCAACCAGAGGAAAAGAAACTCTAGAACACCTTTACGCCACACACAGAGATGCATACAAAGCTCTCTCCCGCCCTCCATTTGGCAAATAATTCTATCCTCCTGATTCCTGCTTACAAGCAAAAACTAAAGCAGGAAGTACCAGTGACTTGCTCAATATGGAAGTGGTCAGATGATGTGGATACTACAGGACTGTATTGCTAGCATAAACTAGAATGTGTTCCGGGATTCATCCAATGGCATTGAGGAGTATACCACCTCAGTCATCGGCTTCATCAATAAGTGCATCGACGACATCATCCCCACAGTGACCGTACGTACATATCCCGACCAGAAGCCATGGATTACAGGAAACATCTGCATCAAGCTAAAGGCTAGAGCTGCCACTTTCAAGGAGCGGGACACTAATGTAGACCCCTATAAGAAATCCTGCTATGCCCTGAGACGAGCCATCAAAAAAACAAAGTGTCAATACAGGATTAAGATTGAATTCTACTACACCGGCTCTGACGCTCGTCGGATGTGGCAGGGCTTGAAAACTATTACGGAGTACAAAGGGAAAACCAGACATGAGCTGCCCAGTGATGCAAGCCTACCAGATGCCTTTTATGCTCACTTAGAGGCAAGCAACACGGAAGCATGCATGAGAGCACTAGCTGTTCTGGATGACTGTGTGATAACGCTCTCGGTAGCCATTGTGAGCAAGGTCAACATTCACAAAGCCATGGGGCCAGATGGATTACCAGGACGTGTACTCAAAGCATGAGAGGACCAACTGTCAAGTGTTTTCACTGACATTTTCACTGACTCTCCCTGACTGAGTCTGTAATAACTACATGTTTCAAGCAGACCACCATAGCCCCTGTGCCCAAGGAAAGGAAAGGTAACCTGCCTAAATGATTACTTACGATTACTTACGTCGGTAGCGATGAAGTGCTTTGAAAGGCTGGTCATGGCTCACATCAACAGCATCCTTCCGAATACCCTAGACCCTCTCCAATTCGCATTCCGCCCCAACAGATCCACAAATGACGCAATCTTAATCGCACTCCACACTGCCCTTTCCCACCTGGACAAAAAGGCACACCTATGTGAGAATGCTGTTCGTTGACTACAGCTCAGCATTCAACACCATAGTGCCCACGAAGCTCATCACTAAGCTAAGGACCCTGGGATGAAACACCTCCCTCTGCAACTGGATCCTGGACTTCCTGACGGGACACCCCCAGGTGGTAAGGGTAGGCAACAACACTTCTGCCAAGCTGATCCTCATCACTGGGGCCCCTCAGGTGTGTGTACTTAGTCCCCTCCTGTACTGTTCACCCACATTAAGTTTGCTGATGACACAACAGTGGTAGGCCTGATCACTGACAACAATGAGAGCCTATAGGGAAGAGGTCAGGGAACTGGCAGTGTGGTGCCAGGACAACAATCTCTCCCTCAACGTGAGCAAGACAAAGGAGCTGATGATGGACTGCAAGAAAAAGCAGGCTGAACAGTCCCCCATTAACATTAACGGGGCTGTAGTCTAGCGGGTCGAGAGTTTCAAGTTCCTTGGTGTCCACATCACCAACAAACTAACATGGTCCAAGCACACCAAGACAGTTGTGAAGAGGGCACGACAAAACTTTTTCCCCCACAGGGGACTGAAAATATTTGGCATGGGTCCCCAGATCCTCAAAACATTCTACAGATGCACCTTCGAGAGCATACTGACCGGTTGCCTCACAGTCTGGTATGGCAACTGCTCGGCATCTGACCGTAAGGATCTACAGAGGGTAATGCGAGCGGCCCAGTACATCACTAGGGCCAAGCTTCCTGCAATCCAGGACATATATAATAGGTGGTGTCAGAGGAATGTCCATAAAATTGCCAGAGACTTCAGTCACCCAAGTCATAGACTGTTTTCTCTGCTGTGGCACGGCAAGCGGTATCGGAGCGCCTAGTCTAGGATCAAAATGCTCCTCAACAGCTTCTACCCCCAAGCCATAAGACTGTTGAACAATTAATCAAATGGCCACTGGACTATTACATTGACCCCCCGGCCCCCATTTGTTTTGTACACTGCTGCTACTCACTGTTTATTATCTAAGCATAGTCTCTTCACCCCTACCTACATGTACAAATTAACTCTAACCTGTAAGCCCGCACACTGACTCGGTACCGGTACCCCCTGTATATAGCCTCGTTATTGTTATGTTATTGTGTTACTTTTTCAATTTTTTTACTTTCGTTTCTTTGGTAAATATTTTCTTAACTCTTCTTGAACTGCATTGTTTGTTAAGGGCTTGTTAGTAAGCATTTCACGCTAAGGTCTACACTTGTTGTATTCGGTGCATGGGATAAATAAAGTTTGACTTGATTCACATGTGTAGATAGGTGCTCTTTTTCAAATAACAACAGGCCCAACAGACCAACAGACCCAGCAGGTCAGACACCGGGCACCAATCACACATCAGGTATTCAACCTGAACATCAGTCATCACCCCTGAGATGACTCCTTTGATGGATGCTCTTTGAAGTTCAAAGCACAAAACTTATGTTAACTGGATTCTTTTGAGGCACACTGCAATCTTCCTCTGTTCTTCAGAAATATAATTCATCAAAATAAGACCACTCCACTTTTCTCAGTGCATACTTATAGTACTAGTCAAAAGTTTGGACACACCTACTCATTCCAGGGGTTTTCTTTATTTTTACAATTTTCTAAATGGTAGAATAATAGTGAAGACATCACAACTATGAAATGACACATATGGAATCATGTAGTAACAAAAGGTGTTAAACAAATCAAAATATATATCGGCCAACCACCTAAGAAGAGTGTGACATATTTGTGGCAAACAAATATTTGGTTTGTGTTTACTTCTCATGGATTAAGCTTTTGAATAAAAAAAAACCTGACTTTGAAAAAGCACATAGCCAGGAGTAACGTTTACAGTAAGACACTGACTATTCCAACAAATAGGCCTAGATTGTGGCTAATCTTTTAATGGCAATCACAGATGCTATTTTTGGTTAATTATTTGAGATTGTACTGTTGTGGGCGTGATATTGCATTGTGACTACTACAGCTAAGCTCTCCCATCATCAATATACAGGTGGCCTATATTGAGTGACACCCTGCTGTGAGAGAAACAACAGTATGCTTGGCTAACATCAATACTACTGTAAGTGTGGATGTAGTTTATTCAGTGTGACAGTGAGAATTGAGTCAAAGCGTTAGTGCTGACTCTCTCCGTGTCAGCTGTCAGCCATCTTGAGAGTGTGAAGGCTCTTGACAAGCAAATGGCTGGGCCAGTAGCACATTGGAGATGCATGGGAGGGGGCTGCTGTGTTTATTGCCTGCGGTGCCTTGCAAAAGTATTCATCCCCCTTGCCGTTTTTCCAATATTGTTGCATTGCAATTTAAATAGATTTTTATTTGGATTTCATGTAATGGACATACACAAAATAGTGAAATGAAAAAAATGTGTTGTTTAAAAAAATGTAAACGGAAAAGTGGTGCGTTGAGTCGGAAGTTGAAGTCGGAAGTTTACATACACTTAGGTTGGAGTCATTAACTTGTTTTTCAACCACTCCACAATTTTCTTGTTCACAAACTATAGTTTTGGCAAGTTGGTTAGGACATCTACTTTGTGCAAGTGCTTTTTCCAACAATGGTTTACAGACAGATTATTTAACTTATAATTCATTGTATCACAATTCCAGTGGGTCAGAGGTTTACATACACTAAGTTGACTGTGCCTTTAAACAGCTTGGAAAATTCCAGAAAATTAGGTCATGGAGACCTCAGAAAACAATAGTAGACCTCCACAAGTCTGGTTCGTCCTTGGAAGCAATTTCCCATGTTCATCTGTACAAACAATAGCACACAAGTATAAACACCATGGGACCACGCAGCCGTCATACTGCTCAGGAAGGAGATGCGTTCTGTCTCCTAGAGATGAACATACTTTGGTGCGAAAAGTGTAAATCAATCCCAGAAGAACAGCAAAGGACCTTGTGAAGATGTTGGAGGAAACAGGTACAAAAGTATCTACATCCACAGTAAAACAAGTCCAATATCAATATAACCTGAGAGGCCGCTCAGCAAGGAAGAAGCCACTGCTCCAAAACCGCCATTAAAAAAGCCAGACTATGGTGTGTAACTGCACATGGGGACAATGTTCATACTTTTTAGAGAAATGTCTTCTGGTCTGATGAAACAAAAATAGAACTGTTTGGCCATAATGACCATTGTTGTCTTTGGAGGAAAAAGGGAGAGGCTTGCAAGCCGAAGAACACCATCCCAACCATGAAGCACAGGGGAGGTGCTTTGCTGCAGGAGGGACTGATGCACTTCACAAAATATATGGCATCATGAGGATGGAAAAATACGTGGATATATTGAAGCAACATCTCAAGACATCAGTCAGGAAGTTAAAGCTTGGTCGCAAATGGGTCTTCCAAATGGACAATGACCCCAAGCGTACTTCCAAAGTTGTGGTAAAATGGCTTAAGGACAACAAAGGCAAGGTATTGGAGTGGCCATCACAAAGTCATGACCTTAATTCAATAGAAAATATGTGGGCAGAACTGAAAAAGCGTGTGCAAGCAAGGAGGACTACAAACCTGACTCAGTTACACCAGCTCTGTCTGGAGGAATGGGCCAAAATTGACCCAACATATTGTGGGAAGCCTGTGGAAGGCTACCCGAAACGTTTGACCCAAGTTAAACAATTTAAAGGAAATACTAATTGAGTGTATGTAAACTTCTGACCCACTGGGAATGTGATGAAAGAAATAAAAGCTGAATTAAATCATTCTCTCTACTTTTATTATTTTATTTTATTCTTCACCATTTTATTTCACATTCTTACAATAAAGTGGTGATTGTAACTGACCTCAGACAGGGAATTTTCACTAGGATTAAATGTCAGGAATTGTGAAAAACTGAGTTCAAATATATTTGGCTAAGGTGTATGTAAACTTTGACTTCAACTGTATATATTCACCACATTTGCTATGAAGCCCCTAAATAAGATAAGATGCACCCAATTACCTTCAGAGTCACATACATTACACACACATTAGTTAAATATAGTCCACCTGTGTGCAATCTAAGTGTCACATGATCTGTCACATGATCTCAGTATATATACACCTGTTCTGAAAGGCCCCAGAGTCTGCGACACCACTAATCAAGGGGCACCACCAAGCAAGTGGCACCATGAAGACCAAGGAGCTCTCCAAACAGGTCAGGGACAAAGTTGTGGAGAAGTACAGATCAGGGTTGGGTTCTAAAAAAATATCCCAAACTTTGATCATCCCACGGAGCACCATTAAATACATTATTATTAAAAAATTGAAAGAATATGGCACCACAACAAACCAGCCAAGAGAAGGCCACCCATCAAAACTCATGGACCAGGCAAGGAGGGCATTAATCAAAGAGGCAACAAAGAAACCAACGATAACCCTGAAGGAGCAGCAAAGGTCCACAGCGGAGATTGGAGTATCTGTCCATAGGACCACTTTAAGCCATACACTCCAAAGAGCTGAGTGTAACGGAAGAGTGGCCCGAAAAAAGCCATTGCTTAAAGAAAAAATAATAAAACATGTTTGGTGTTAGCCAACAGGCATGTGGGAGACTCCCCAAACATATGGAAGAAGGTACTCTGGTCAGATGAGACTAAATTGAGGTATTTGGCCATCAAGGAAAACGCTATGTCTGGCGCAAACCCAACACTTCTCATCACCCCAATAATACCATCTCCACAGTGAAACATGGTGGTGGCAGCATTACCCTGCGGGGATGTTTTTCATCGGCAGGGACTGGGAAACTGGTCAGAATTGAAGGAATGATGAATGGCGCTAAATACAGGGAAATTCTTGAGGGAAACCTGTTGCAATCTTCCAGGGATTTGAGACTGGGACAGAGGTTCACCTTCCAACAGGACAATGACCCTAAGAATAGTGCTTAAGCAACATTCAAGTGGTTTAAGGGGAAACATTTACATTTCTTGGAATGGCCTAGTCAAAGCCCAGACCTCAATCCAATTGGGAATCTGTGGTATGACTTAAAGATTGTTGTACACCAGCGGAACCCATCCAACTTGAAGGAGCTGTAGCAGTTTTGCTTTGAAGAATGGGCAAAACATACCCCAAGAGTCTTGCAGCTGAAATTGCTGCAAAAGGTGGCTCTACAAAAGTATTGACTTTGGGGGGTGAATGGTTATGCATGCTGACGATCTGTTTTTTTTTGTGTTATTTCTTGTTTGTTTCACAATAAAACATATTTTGCATCTTCCAAGTAGTAGGCATGTTGTGTAAATCAAATGATACAAACCTCCCCAAAATCTATTTTCATTCCAGGTTGTAAGGCAACAATATAGGGAAATTGCCAAGGGGGGTGAATACTTTTGCAAGCCACTGTATAGGAGGCATTTGAAGGTGAGCAGAGATAGGGTGGGGTAGAAAAAAAGATGTGACCTGACAATTTGAGTGTCTGTTTATGCTGACAGTGGCATTTGTAAAAATGTATGCTCTTTTGTAATTCGTTTTTTTGAATGATATGGATAGATTTGGTGAGCAGACCGATAGACATTACGTAACAAAAATTCCTGATGTCAAAAGATAAATGTGCTCCAAATGTACCATTGCATCCATGCTTGACTGGTTGGTGGTTGTAATTAATGTGAGGCAGTGTGTCTCATTATAGGTCATTTACTCTTCCCTCTTAGCTCTGACCTTGATGGTGTAACATGGCGTAGTAGACAGAACAGACACTATAGGTGCACATACAGTGCCTTGAGAAAATATTAATACCCATTGACTTATTCCACATTTATAGAAAATGAAACACAGAAATATCTCATTTACATACAGTACCAATCAAAGGTTTAGACACACCTACTCATTCCAGTTTTTTTCTTTTTACTATTTTCTACATTGTAGAATAATAGTGAAGACATAAAAACAATGAAATAACACATGGAATCATTTAGTAACCAAAAAAGTGTTAAACAAATCTAAATATATTTTATATTTGAGATTCTTCAAAGTAGCCACCCTTTGCCCTACTGACAGCTTTTCACTCTCTTGGCATTCTCTCAACCAGCTTCATGAGGGGGTCACCTGGAATGCCTTTTTAAAAGTTAATTTGTGGAATGTCTTTCCTTCATATTGCGTCTGAGCCAATCAGTTGTGTTGTGACAAGGTAAGGGTGGTATACAGAAGATAGCCCTATTTTGCAAAATACCAAGTACATATTATTTCTTATTTCAGCTTTTCCTATGTTTTATGTGATGCCATTTGTCCCATTAATATGAGCCGTCCTTCCCTCAGCAGCCTCCTGTGGTGGAGTGTGTGGAGGATGTTACTCAGTCTCGTAGACATACTCACAGGACTGATCTCTACTCTTCTGCTCCAATATCAGACCTGTTAGAGACAAGCAAGTGGCTTACATCATCTAGTCAAAACCATCATTAGGCATAGCCTACTCAGCAGCATGTTTTATTTTATTTTACCTTTATTTAACCAGGCAAGTCAGTTAAGAACACATTCTTATTTTCAATGACAGCCTGGGAACAGTGGGCTAACTGCCTGTTCAGGGGCAGAACGACAGGGGGTTTGAACTCGCAACCTTCTGGTTACTAGTCCAACACTCCAACCACTAGGCTATGCTGCCGCCACAAGTAAGTCTCAGCTTAAAGGGATTAAAGGGAAAATTCACTCAAAAGCTACTTTTGGTAATTTTTCATTATTCCACTGTTGATAAATATAAATATATATATATATATTTTTTTAAATGTGGATTTTCCCTTTAACTATGGATCAGGTTTTCTTTGCATTGTCTGTCTGCAACAAAAAGACAAACAAAACATTCAAAGACAGGCTATATTCCTGTATCTCGGTATTGATTTGATCTCAAGTATCCTGAGCTAAACATGGCACATTTGGAGAAACATTGAACTCAAAGTGTACACAGATTAAGCAGGTGGATGAGGCCAGCAGAGAGAGAATGTGAGACAGGAGGATTCATCCTAACCAGGGCTGTTTCCATTGAAGCTGCTGGGCTGTGACTGTGTGGCTGTGTCAGGTGCTGTTCATCTCATTGGTTTTCATTAAAAGACAGGATTATCGTTTTGGTGCATTGTCCTGTTCAACATGTCAGAGTGTGGCTTAGTTGCCCCTTGACCTGTCAACCTAAGGAATTGATTATTTAGCTATAATGAGACATCACTGTTACCATAATGGAGAGTGACTGTAGCTATCGAGGTTGTGGAGGCAACCAGCCATTTAAGGTCTTCTCACACATAAGCAATGTAAGACCTTCGTTCCAATCATCCTCAAAATAGCATAGGAATTGATCAAATTGATAGCTCATGGTACACATATTTGTTATTTGGACGATGCTGAAGAAATCCCTTAAAACGTATTGTTGGTCATGAAACTGCCCTACCCTAATTGAAGGCATGATGTTATTACAAGCTTTGTGCCTCACACATCGAAGAGCTTATTATATTCTGTAGCCTAGGGGCTAACTGTTACAGACAGCCAATATCATACTTGAGTTGCTTTTTGTTGATGTTCGGGTTGCTAAAGCTGCCAGAACCCAATTTCTGTCCCAGGTTAATAAAAACCTAGCCTGTGTAGGGTTATGAGGGTTGATAGCTGTCACCCACTTCCCTTGAAAAACTGTTTGCCCTACAACCAAATCTGTCGAATCAAAAGAATTTGCAAAAACAATCAGATTTTGACAGAAATATGGCTGAGACGCAAAGAAAATTCAAGGAGAGGGGGTACAGAAATGGTCCGATTGAATACAAAATAAATCGAGACATGATCTCTTTCAATGACAGTCTTGCAAAAAGAAGCATTCTTGCATTCTTACTACCCGCTATTCAAAGTGCTCTGAACCAGTTAAGGGAATCGTTCACAAAAATTGGCACATTCTAAGATCTGATGACAGTATCGGTCATGTGTTTTCGGACGCTCCCTTGGTCGCATTCTCGCGGAGCAGAAATCTCAGAGATCAGTTGGTAAACTCTTATTTACCACCCCAAAATAGCCCTGCATTGCATCTATTCGCGCCCCTGCCAGATGGAAACTACAATTGTAATGGCTGTGCTCAACGCAATGGCACTTACAAATGTTTGATCCATCAAACACCCCCAAACAGGGAAACAAATCCCAATCAAAGGTGTTATAATGTGCAGTTATTTATCTTATAACTTGTCCTTGTGGTAAAAATGTATGTGGGTAAAATAAAGCGCAAATTAAAAGTATGAATCTTGGAGCATCGTTGCATCATTAGGTGCAAAAACTCAACGTTCCCAGTTGCGGCCCACTTTTTGGAAGCGAACCACTCGATTTCGTCCCTACGTTATATCGGCATCAAACACGTTACCCTCCCTAGGAGATGGGGTGACCCTGACAATTTATTGTTAAAATGAGAGGCTGCCTGGATCTGTAATTTAAAGAACCTTGCTCCCTTCCGTCTCAAAGTAATTTTGATCTGAAGAGATTCTTGTTATTATTGTGATTTTGCTGTTCATTGAAAATGTTTGTAGGCCTCTGTAGCCAAATTGTATCTATGATCGTATGCCTTCCATATGTCGTGACTTTACTTTAATTCATCTGATGACTGTTATTAATTTAATCTGTTATTAATTTAATTGTTACCCAGTTAAATTAATCATGTAACAATTAACTCATGAGGAATTTGGCCACCACGGAAGAGGCTGTTTAAAACTTCTTGCGACTCCAAACCCGTATCCGGGAGCGTAATCGTAGCCTCAAGCTCATTACCATAACGCAACGTTTCCTATTCATGAAAATCGCAAATGAAATGAAATAAATATATTGAAACACAAGCTTAGCCTTTTGTTAACAACACTGTCATCTCAGATTTTCAAAATATGCTTTTCAACCAAAGCTACACAAGCATTTGTGTAAGAGTATTGATAGCGAGCATAGCATTAAGCCTAGCATTCAGCAGGCAACATTTTCACAAAAACAAGAAAAGCATTCAAATAAAATAATTTACCTTTGAAGAACTTCGGATGTTTTCAATTACGAGACGCTCAGTTAGATAGCAAATGTTAATTTTTTCCAAAAATATTATTTGTGTAGGAGAAATAGCTCCGTTTTGTTCATCACGTTTGGTTAAGAAAAACCCCCGAAAATGGAGTCACTACAACGGCAAACTTTTTTCCAAATTAGCTCCATAATATCGACAGAAACATGGCAAACGTTGTTAAGAATCAATCCGCAAGGTGTTTTTCACAATTCTATTCGATGAAAAATCATTTGTGGCAGTTGGTTTCTCATCAGAGGCAAACGGAAAAATACTGCAGCTGGAGATTACGCAATAATTGCGACGGAGGACACCAAGCGACCACCTGGTAGATGTAGTCTCTTATTGTCAATCTTCCAATGATATTCCTACAAATACGTCACAATGCTGCAGACACCTTGGGCAAAACGTGGAAAATGTAAGCTGACTCCTAGCTCCTCCACAGCCATATAAGGAGTCATTGCCATGAGGCGGTTTCAAAAACTGCGGCACTTCCTGATTGGATTTTGGTTTCTTTTCTGTAACATCAGTTCCGTGGCACTCACAGACAATATCTTTGCAGTTTTGGAAACGTCAGAGTGTTTTCTTTCCAAAGCTGTCAATTATATGCATAGTCGAGCATGTTTTCGTGACAAAATATCTTGTTTAAAACGGGAACGTTTTTCATCCAAAAATTAAAATAGTGCCCCCTATTTATAAAAGGTTAAAGAGTAAGCATCTCCCAAATTATACTCTGTAAGGTCTTTACCTATAACATCCATAAAACAGTCAACATATTGTGGCAGACCAGGGGGTTTGGTCAAAACATTTACACAGATTTACACAGATCAGACACGGACAGAGCAAGGTAAAATAAAGCGCAAATTAAAAGTATGATTTTTTTGCATCATTAGGTGCAAAACCTCGACGTACCCAGTTGCAGTCCACTTTTTGGAAGCGAACCACTCGATTTCATTCCTACGTTATATCGGCATCGAACACGTTGCCCTCCCTAGGAGATGGGGTGACCTTGACCATTTATTGTTAAAATGAGAGGCTGCCTGGATTTTTAATTTAAAGACCCTCCCTTCCGTGTTTATTTGAATAACAAACCAAAATAAAATAATAGATCTCCCCATGAGACCCTCCCCGGGATACTGTCTTCTGGGCTCCAGGTGTTGCTGTATCCTGTGGGGAACAAAAAACTGAACTCCCTCCTTTTACCTCTGGAACCATCCCCAACTATACTAGTAAACTCTCTTCCCCCAGTCCCTTCTACCATGTGCTGCCTTCTGGAGGCTTTATGGGACCCATCCAGCTGGTAAACAATCATCTCTTGATTACTCACCAACCACAATCAGCCCCAATTAGTCCTGGCCGGAGAGCCCGTCGAGACCTGGCAAGTCCAGCAGAAGGAGCCATCACCTCGTGATGTATACTCCGTCTGTCACCAGGCCTCGACGAGTCTCCCCCTGGTGGCTAACCTGCTGTATGCCCCCCTTAGCTCTGTCGGAGAGGGGACTGTCATCAGTGCGATGTATCTCTCCCTTCTCGATAGGGCATCCGCGTTTCCATGCTTCGCCCCTGACCTGTGCACAACAGAAAAAGAGAAGAGTTGAAGAGACAAGAACCACCTGGTGACCCGATCGTTTGTGTCCCTTCCCCTGGCCATCCAGACCAGGGGAGCTTGGGGGAGCTTGGGGTCCTTCTTGGGGTCCTTCTGTAGCTCAGTTGGTAGAGCATGGCGCTTGTAACGCCAGGGTAGTGGGTTCAATCCCCGGGACCACCCATACGTAGAATGTATGCACACATGACTGTAAGTCGCTTTGGATAAAAGCGTCTGCTAAATGGCATATATTATTATTATATATTGGTCAGTGGCCAGGGTGAAGTGGGTACCTAACAGGTAATACAGTGCCTTGCGAAAGTATTCGGCCCCCTTGAACTTTGCGACCTTTTGCCACATTTCAGCCTTCAAACATAAAGATATAAAACTGTAATTTTTTGTGAAGAATCAACAACAAGTCGGACACAATCATAAAATGGAACGACATTTATTGGATATTTCAAACTTTTTTAACAAATCAAAAAGTTCGATATCGATATTATGGAGTTAATTTGGAAAAAAGTTTACGTTTTAATGACTTAATTATTTTTTTTTTTTTTCCTTACCCAAACGTGATGAAGAAAACGGAGCGATTTGTCAACACAAATAATCTTTTTGTAAAAACTGAACATTTCTGGAGTTCTTCAAAGGTAAATTATTTTATTGGAATGCTTTTCTGGTTTTTGTGAAAATGTTGCATGCTGAATGCCAGGCATAATCCTATGCTAGGCTATCAATACTGTTACACAAATGCTTGTTTAGCTATGGTTCAAAAGCATATTTTGAAAATCTGAGATGACAGTGTTGTTAACAAAAGGCTAAGCTTGAGAGCAAATAGATTTATTTCATTTAATTTGCGATTTCATGAATAGTTAACGTTGCGTTATGCTAATGAGCTTGCGGATAGATTTACACAATCCTGGATACAGGTTTTTTTCGTAGCTAAACGTGACGCAGAAAACAGAGCGATTTGTCCTAAACAAATAATCTTTCAGGAAAAACTGAACATTTGCTATCTAACTGAGAGTCTCCTCATTGAAAACATCCGAAGTTATTCAAAGGTAAATGATTTTATTTGAATGCTTTTCTGTTTTTTGTGAAAATGTTGCCTGCTGAATGCTAACGCTAAATGCTACGCTAGCTATCAATAGCTATCAATACTGTTACACAAATGCTTGTTTTGCTATGGTTGAGAAGCATATTTTTGAAAATCTGAGATGACAGTGTTGTTAACAAAAGGCTAATCTTGAGAGCTAGCATATTGATTTAATTTCATTTGCGATTTTCATGAATAGTAACGTTGCGTTATGGTAATGGGCTTGAGGCTGTAGTCACGATCCCGGATCCGGGATGGCTCGACGCAAGAAGTTAATGATTTACTAAAATGAGAAAACAGGATAACATAGACACATAATACATGAGAAGAAAGTCCCTAGCAGACTGACAATATGACGGCTTATTACACAGAGATTGAGAGGGGGAAAAAGAGAGTGACAGAGAAACATATTCAATAACTATTCTCATATTAATCATATACTTTGCACACGAACCACCACCAATTTGGAGTAAGAAATCATGAATGTACGGTTGAAGTCAGAAGTTTACTTACACTTAGGTTGGAGTCATTAAAACAAATTGTTCAACAAACAAATTTCTTGTTAACAAACTATAGTTTTGGCAAGTCGGTTAGGACATCTACTTCGTGCATGACACAAGTATTTTTCCAACAATTGTTTAAACACAGATTATTTAACTGATAACTCACTGCATCACAATTTCAGTGGGTCAGAAGTTTACATACAAGTTGACTTTAAACAGCTTGGAATATTCCAGAAAATTATGTCATGGCTTTAGAAGCTTCTGATAGGCTAATTGACATCATTTGAGTCAATTGGAGGTGTACCTGTGGATGTATTTCAAGGTCTACCTTCAAACTCAGTGCCTCTTTGCGTGACATCATGGGAAAATCAAAAGAAATCAGCCAATACCTCAGAAACAAAATTGTAGACCTCCACAAGTCTGCTTCATCCCTGGGAGCAATTTCCAAACGCCTGAAGGTACCACGTTCATCTGCACAAACAACAGTACACAAGTAGAAACACCATGGGACCTCGCAGCTGTCACACCGCTCAGGAAGGAGACGTGTTCTATCTCCTAGAGATGAACATACTTTAGTGCGAAAAGTGCAAATCAATCCCAGAACAACAGCAAAGGACCTTGTGAAGATGCTGGAGGAAACAGGTACAAAAGTATCTATATCCACAGTAAAACGAGTCACATAACCTGAAAGGCCACTCAGGAAGGAATAAGCCATTGCTCCAAAACCGCCATAAAAAAGCCAGACTACTGTTTGCAACTGCACATGGGGACAAATATCGTGCTTTTTGGATAAATGTCCTCTGGTCTGGTGAAACAAAAATAGAACTGTTTGGCCATAATGACCATCGTTATGTTTGGAGGAAAAAGGGGGAGGCTTGAAAGCTGAAGACACCATCCCAACCTTGAAGCACGGGGGTAGCAGCGTCATGATGTGGGGGTGCTTTGCTACAGGAGGGACTGGACTTCACAAAATAGTTGACATCATGAGGCAGGAAAATTATGTGGATATATTGAAGCAACATCTCAAGACATCAGTCAGGAAGTTAAAGCTTGGTCGCAAATGGGTCTTCCAAATGGACATTGACCCCAAGCATACTTACAAAGTTGTGGCAAAATGGCTTAGGGACAACAAATTCAAAGTATTGGAGTGGCCTTCACAAAGCCCTGACCTCAATCCTATAGAAGATTTGTGGGCAGAACAGAAAAAGCGTGTGCGAGCAAGGAGGCCTACAAACCTGACTCAGTTACTCCCGCTCTGTCAGGAGGAATGGGTCAAAATTTACCAAACTTATTGTGGAATGCTTGTGGAAGGCTACCTGAAACGTTTGACCCAAGTTAAACAATTTAACAGCAATGCTACCAAATACTAATTGAATGTATGTAAACAGACCCACTGGGAATGTGGTGAAATAAATAAAAGCTGAAATAAATTATTCTCTCTACTATTATTCTGACATTTCACATTCTTAAAATAAAGTGGTGATCCTAACTGACCTAAGATAGGGAGTTTTTACTAGGATTAAATGTCAGGAATTGTGAAAAATTGAGTTTAAATGTATTTGGCTAAGGTGTATGTAAACTTCCGACATCAACTGTATTTGCTTGTGAGTGTCCTTGTTCGCTGTCTATCTCTATGGGATCGATGCCTTCTTAGGAAGGAGGTGGGTTGGCCTTTCACAGGCACGCTTGTAAGGGTTCGAACCTCCCTCTTCTACTGTTGTTCACTCTGGAATCCAGCCAGTCATGTTGACGATTCCCATTGGTATTGATTGTCTTAGAATACGGTGATTTGAGGCTCGTAGTAGCATGGGATGGTTTGAAGTATAGTAGAATGGTCCCTCTCTGATTCACTTTCCTCAGTATCTGACTTAGGACAGCTAATTAACTGTAGCAGTGATTGTCTGAGAGGGGAGGTTGTCGCCTCTTCCTCCTCGTGTTGACAGTCAATTTTTAAATCACTTTAGTTGTGGGCTGCAGCTCCCTGTCTTTCCTGGTCTAAAAAGAGGTGAGTTTATTTCTTCACCTCGTGTTGAGGTTCAAACTTCCAACCAATTTCAAGTATGTAGATACCGCTCCACACTTTTCTGGTCTAATGTTAATTTCTTTACCAAGGCTTTTTATGCACTCTGGCCAAAGGGGACAGCTCCAGGACATCTGACATGCTCACTAACCTCACTCTGGGCTTGGCTACTTACATATGCACAGTTTGTAGGAGATAGATTATTTTATACCTCCTAAAGCACATTCTTGTCTAAACAAAAATATGTTCATAATTGTTCAGATTATACGCACAACGTATTGAATGGAAACTTGACAGATAAAGGGGATGTACATTCCAAGTTACAGTATTTCATCCAAAATGATAACCTGTATTTCATTCCTTTGGTTGATGCTAAAGGGGGAGAAAGAGCCCACCTTCTCCTTAATTTACAACAGGGTGTGGAGGTGTCAAAAAACTCACACCAGTTCCCTTCTCCCTCTGCGGGTGAAAGGAGGTTGTAATTGTCAACCATTGCCAAGTGGATCTGACCCATTGTGATCCTTACAGGACAGTCATGACTCATTGTTGTTTTGTATATGTTCTATTTATATCTGTAATTAACCAATGATATCAAGCCACACCCAGCCATGATTACAGACACCTGTGTGTGTCCTTTTACACTATATAATCTCGTAACCTGCAGTGTTTGTCATTATACCCTGATGAAGACAGCTTGTCTCTCGAAACGTTAGTTATTAGGTTATTAAATTATTGCATCTGAGCTCCTAGTGTGCAGCTCTCCTAGCCAGCACCTCGCTTAAACAGGTTTGTGTTTTTTTTCGCCTCCAGATTAACTTAGCCTATGTATTCATGAAAGTGAGAAATACATTGTCATGTCACGCAAACTATATGGAAGGTGTGAAGGATGAAGTCCTTGTGACCAGTTTACAGGAATAGATGGATAAGGTTAATAAGATAGAGGTCTCTCTCCAGATGAAATCCTATGACTAGTGATGTCCGGCCGCCGACAACCTGTCCACTCGACCCCATCCCCTCCTCGAGACTATCTCTGGGTACCTTCTCCCATTCCTCACTTCCCTCACTTCCCTCATCAACTCATCCCTTTGACTGTGTCCCCTTTGACTTAAAAATGGCCCTTCCCCTTCTCAAGAAACCAAAACCCAACACTTATAACATAAAAAACTACAGACCGTTATCCCTTCTTTCTTTTCTTTCACCAACTCTCTCGTTATCTCTCTCAGTACGATCTTCTTGACCCTAACCAGTCAGGCTTCAAGACGGGTCAATCAAGCGAGACTGTTCTTCTCTGTGTCATGGAGGCTCTCCACACTGCCAAAGCTGACTCTCTCTCCTCTGTTCTCATCCTCGTAGATCTATCCGCTGCCTTCGACACCATGAACCATCAGATCCTCCTCTCCACCCTCTCAGGGCTGGGAGTCTCAGGGTCTGCACACTCTTGGTTTGCATCCTACCTGGCAGGTCTTTCCTGACAGGTGACGTGGAGAGGATCTAAGTCTGCATCACATACTCTGACTACTGGTGTCCTCCAGGGCTCGGTTCTAGGCTCTGCTCTCTATACACAAAGTCACTTGACTCCGTCATGTCCTCACATGGTCTCTCTTATCATTGATATTTGGATGACATTCAACTACTTTTCTCCTTCCCCCCTTCTGACACCAAGGTGGCGACCCGCTTTTCTGTGTGCCTGGCAGACATCTCAGCTCAGATGTCGGCCCACCACCTCAAGCTCAACCTCGACAAGAAGGAGTTTCTACTCCTCCCAGGGATGGCCTGCCAACTCCAATACCTCTCCATCGCGGATGACAACTCTACAGTGTCCCCCTCCCAGAGTGCAATGAACCTTGGCATGACCTTGGACAACACCCTGTCATTCTCTTCAAATGTCGAAGCAGTGATTTGCTCCTGCAGTTTCATGCTCTACAACATCCATAGAGTATGACCCTTCCTCACACAGGAAGTGGAGCAGGTTCTAATCCAGGCTCTTGTCATCTCCCCTCCAGACTACTTCAACTCTCTGTTGGCTGGGCTTCCTGCTTATGCATCAAACCTCTGCAACTTATCTAGAATGCCGCAGCCCACCTGTTTTTCAACCTTCCCAAGTTCTCCCATGTCACACTGCTCTTCCGCATCCTCCACTGGCTTCAAGTTGAAGCTCGCATCCACTACAAGATCATGGTGCTTGCATAAAGAGCAGCAAGGGGAACTGCCCCTGCCTGCCTTCAGGCTATGCTCAAACTCTACAACCCAACCAGAGCCCTCCGTTCTGCCCCCTCTCATCTCTTGGCTGTCCCACCCCTACGGCTGGTCAGCTCCCGCTCAGCCCAGTCAAAGCTCTTCTCTGTCCTGGCACCGCAATGGAGGAGCCAGCATCCCCCTGAAGCTAGTGCAACAGAGTCCCTCCCCATCTTCTGAAAATGTCTTCAAAGAGTATATTAAATGAATCCCACGGCACAGACGTTCTTTATAACAACTTTTTTGAGGGAAAGTGTACTTGCTACGAGTGTTATATGTGGTTGTCTCACCCAGCTATCTTAAGGTGAATGCACAAATTGCAAGTGCAGCAGGTAGCCTATAGTGGAGCATTGGGCCAGCAACTGAAAGGTTCGATTCCCGAGACTACTAGGTGAAAAAAATGACAAAAATGTTATTTAATACTTTACTTGACATAACCATGTCATAACAGCTGACATAACGTATCATAACCTGTTATAATATGGCCATAACACTGTCATGACACATATTTAGACATTTTTTGACATATATTATGGTATTTTATGGCTGGTTTTGAAAAAAATTAAAATTAAAACAATTTAAAAAGTGTGAAAACCCACAAAACCTAGCACACAAGGCAAAACATTCCATTACACCATAGACTACATGTCAATGGTATATTTATGTTCTATAAATGTATATATTTTTTATTTTTTATTTTTTATTTTATTTGTATTTTATTTACAATTTTCAATTATCATTGTGATTGCGCACACACTGATCACGTATGCCAATGCCGTGTTGATGACTGGGATGAATGCAGGAGAAGATTTCAGGAGCAGGACAAGACACCATGTTTTTGACTGGTAACTGATATAAGGCCATATACATGATAGGCCTATCTGGCTTATATGATTATGATGGTCATAATGCTTCTTGACAGTGTCCTAAAGTATATTTTCGTAGTCCAAGTAAGGTGGCACTGGATGGTCAGAATGTTTCATGACAGTGTCCTAAAGTATATTTTCGTAGTCCAAGTAAGGTGGCACTGGATGGTCAGAATGTTTCATGACAGTGTCATAAAGTGTATTTTCTACAAGTTATTTATTAAAAAAAGGGATTTAAAAAACAAAGTTTCAATGGAAAGGAAACTTCTTGGCAGGGGAAAACGAATTTGAACACATGTGGGTTTTGACACTCTTATGTAGGTGTCATAACCAGCCATAAAATAACTTAATGTATGTCACAAGAGTTGTAAATAAATGGGTCAAGACCACATTTGAAAATTGACTAATAAATTCAATCAATCCATCAATAAATATGATGAATGATGATTTTGTTATCCTGTCTCTTTATGACAGTAGGGTTAGTGAGATAGAGACACGGCAGATCAACTGTGGTGGTGTTGTTGTGGTGAGTGGGTTCAAAGGGGGACAGATGGCTCACGGTCCACTCTCATCTGCTGCTTTATCCGTGCCAAAGTTCAGGGAAAAACACTTACACACACTCCACTTCATTCGCTTTCACTGATCCACATAAACAGATTTCCACACAGTCGCTGACACGATGTGTGAAGATTAACAAGTCGATGTCGAAAGTAAGAGGGTTTTTGTTAGTGGAGTTTCAATGTTTCTATTCCGCTATTATAACATTTAGTAAGCAGTAATTGTACTCAAGGTAAAAGGCCTCAGTGTGTACCTAAATCATTAGACTGTCAAAATATCAGTCCTGCTTATCTATTTGTCACGCCCTGACCTTAGTTATCTTTGTTTTCTTTTCTTTATTATAATAATATAATAATATATAATAATATATAATGGCATATATTTATTATTGTGGTTAGGTCAGGGTGTGACGAGGGTGGTACTGTATGTGTGTTTTCTGTCTTGTCTAGGGTTTTTCGTATATCTGTGGGGTTTTGGTATTGTCTAGGTAAATGTAGGTCTGTGGTGGCCTGAATTGGTTCCCAATCAGAGACAGCTGTTTATCGTTGTCTCTGATTGGGGATCCTATTTAGATTGCCATATTCCATTTTGGTTTTGTGGGTTATTGTCTATGTGTAGTTGTCACGTTCTGACCTTTACCGGCGTGGTAACGGGCAACGCAACAGCAACAGCAGCGAAAAGAGGAATGGACATGGGAGAATGAGTTGGATGGTAAAGGACCCTGGGCACAGCCTGGAGAATATCGCCGCCCCAAAGAAGAGCTGGAGGCGAAGAAGGCGGAGAGGCGCTGGTATGAGGAGGCAGCACGGCGGCGTGGATGGAAGCCCGAGAGTCAGCCCCAAAAATGTATTGGGGGGGCACACAGGAAGTGTGGTGAAGCCAAGTAGGAGACCTGCGCCAACTTCCTGTGCTTACCAGAGGGCTGGAGAGACTGGGCAGGCACCGTGTTATTCTGTGAAGCGCACGGTGTCCCCAGTGCGGGTGCATAGCCCGGTGCGGTACATTCCAGCTCTGCGTATCGGCCGGGCTAGAGTGGGCATCGAGCCAAGTGCCATGAAGCCGGCTCTACGCATCTGGTCTCCAGTGCGTTTCCTTGGTCCGGCTTACATGGCACCAGCCTTGCGCAAGGTGTCCCCGGTTCGCCTGCATAGCCCAGTGCGGGCTATTCCACCTCGCCGCACTGGCAGGGCGACCGGGACCATTCAACCGGGAAAAGGTTGGGCAGGCTCGGTGCTCAAGAGTTCCAGTGCGTCTGCATGGTCTGGTCTATCCGTCACCACCTCCACGCACCAGCCCTCCGGTGGCAGCCCCCCGCACCAGGCTGTCTCTCCTGGTCATCCTTACAGAGGCTCCCGCCTGTCCAACGCTGCCGGAGCCTTCCTCCTCTCCAGCGCTGTCGGAGTCTCCCGCCTCTCCAGCGCTGCCAGAGCCTTCCTCCTCTCTAGCGCAGCCGGAATCTCCCGCCTGTTCGGCGCTACCAGAGCTCCCGCCCCTCAGTCCAGAGGCGCCAGAGATACTCAGTCCAGAGGCACCAGAGCTACTCAGTCCAGCGCTGCCAGAGCCTTCCTCTCCAATGTTGCCGGAGCTTCCCGTCTGCCCAGCGTTGCCGGAGCTTCCCGTCTGTCCAGCGCCATCTGAGCTTCCCGTCTGCCCAGCGCCACCTGAGCTACCCGTCTGCCCAGCGCCGCCGGAGCCACCAGTCTGCCCAGCGCCGCCAGTGCCGCCAGTCTGCAAGGGGCCGCCTGTGCCGCCAGTCTGCAAGGGGCCGCCTGTGCTGCCAGTCAGCCTGGGGCCGCCAGTGCTGCCAGTCAGCCAGGGGCCGCCAGTGCTGCCAGTCAGCCAGGGGCCGCCAGTGCCGCCAGTCAGCCAGGGGCCGCCAGTCAGCCAGGGGCCGCCAGTGCCGCCAGTCAGCCAGGAGCCGCCAGAGCCCCTCAGCCCAGAGCCGCCAGAGCTCCTCAGCCAAGAGCTTCCGCCCCTCAGCCAAGAGCTTCAGCCGCTCAGCCAAGAGCTTCCACCCCTCAGCCAAGAGCTTCCGCCCCTCTGTCCAGAGCTTCCGCCCCTCTGTCCAGCGCTTCCGCCCCTTAGTCCAGTGGGGTCATTTAGAGGGGTCGCCGTGGTTAGGAGGCCACGGAAGCAGACAATAAGGCGGACTAAGACAATGGTGAAGTGGGGACAGACGCCCACCCAGACCCTCCCCTATAGGTTAAGGTTTTGCGTCCGGAGTCCGCACCTTTGGGGGTACTGTCACGTTCTGACCTTTATTTCCTTTGTTTTGTATTTATTTAGTATGGTCAGGGCGTGAGTCTATGTTTGTTTTTCTATCCATAGATTAGGGCCTAGTGATTTTATTTCCTTAACTCAGTCCTTCATTTCCTTAACTCAGTTAAATTGTTAAAATTGTTCACATTTTGCTTTTATATTTTTGTTCAGTATACTTTGAAACAAAAGTATACACCTCACACATGGTTAAGCGCTTAACAAAGAAGACACCTGTACCATGTCAGATATAGAGTTGAACGGTATTACATTTTGAGTTTGCATCCAATATTACACTTTATATCACAGAAGACTGAAATATAACAAAACAATTTGACATAGAAATACAGAATTTGCGTCGTTTTTTTTTTTTTTAAATAATGAAGAATCTTAACGTTCTACCCATGAAAGGTGATTTGGTCATTTGACCGCATTAAAAGATTACTATATGATTCAGCGCGTCCGTTTCCAAGTTAGATTTTCTACATTAAATCCAGCCAGAAAGGAGCTTTTTCATTGGCTAGGGTATCAGAGGATAGGTGATTAGCATCAGACAGACACTCTCCAACAGAAGATTATAGGAGAGTGTTGCACAGTAAGTCTGAAAGCCTTGGGCCTTAGTCTACTCTGTATGTAGTAAGGTTAGTGCTCTTATAGAGTCTCATGTATCAGAGAGGAGAGTAAAAATCTGTATTCTACGTCAACTCTAAAGCCCATTCTTCATTGGCAATGCCAATAAGTAGGCTAGTTTGTCTGTTGTTTGACAGAGACAAAAGAGAGAGACTGAGACAGAGATGGAGACATACTGTCATCAGTTGGATAAAGAGTTCAGTGGATCCCGGTTGTTCTGCTCTATCTCACACACATTTTCTCTCTGATCCAGTTCAAATGACCTGTGTAGAGATTGGAGTTCCTGGTGATCAGTTAGCAGACAGACGAGAGACCGACAGACACTAGAGTCAACACCTTTTTGGCACCTTGACTCACTTTACCTTCATACAGTATCTAGTGTGTTGAATACTTGCAGGAATTATGGTCTAACTCACACTAAGACTCAGTTCAATCTGCTGCCACATGTAGCTGGGGAGTGCAGCCAGAGAGTTATCATATGGAGGCTAGCTACTGTACTGTATGTTATTGCACCTGATCCAGCTGGCCTAGCCTGACCTCTGCCTCCCCACAACATATTGACAGACTTTGAACATCACTCTCTGCCACAAACATAATTAACACTGATCCGCCTAAAGTTTACATATGAATACTACAGAGGAAGGACTATTACTGTACCTTTACTCTGTCTTAGAATTGAGGAGTGAAACGTAAGAAAAACTTTGTGTCTGTGAGTGTTTTGGCCTTATCAACTCCAGGCGGTCTCATCTGTGTTGAAGAGTGAATCATTAAACTCTTCATCTCCCTGACAGCTTTTTGTGTGTGTGTGTGTGTGTGTGTGTCTGTGTGTTTGGGAGGAAGTCTCTTGTGTCCACCCCCTCTCCCATCCCCTCCATAACCTCCCCCTTCATCATCGTGGGCTGTGCCCCATCGGAGAGGCAGCAGTCTGGGACAGAGAGTACTGTGATGGCCCTGGAGAGAGATCTAGGTGTGCGTGCAGGGAGGGTGCGGACGGTAGTTAAGGCATCATCTGGAGTTGGGCACATCCCTGACACACCACTTTACTTCCAATTGGGACAGCCAATCAGCTATAGGATGAGTAGCAGGGTGTATCTGGGCTTGTGGCAGAGCTGTATGGCAAAGTCATCTGCTGTGTTCTTGTTATGCCAAACATATATGGCATAGAGTGACAAATGTCTTGGCCAACGCACAGTACAGATCTGAGACCAGGTATATCTGTGATCTTGGTTGAAGTTGCCGTACACACAGATACATACATATATAAGGTCAGTTTAGCTTTTCCCCCAATGGTTAAAGTGGATTTGTGAAGTGTAACCTGATCCTATATATCTATATATATAAATGTTTAGCATTTCCCCCAATGTTTAAATTGGGGGAAATGCTAAACTGACCTTAGATCTTCCAACTCCTATCTCTGCTGCCCAGAGCTAGAGCCTCTGCATTTGGAAAGAAAGTCAGTGAAACGCTTCAAAACACTAGTTTTGGTCATAAGTAAACCATAGTGCTCCACCTAGGCTAAGGAAGTGCTGCTACAATATGGCTCTGCTCTGCACTAACACGGAAGCTTATAGGAAATACCGCTATGCCCTCTGACAAATCATCAAACAGGTAAAGTGTCAATACAGGACTAAGATTGAATCATACTACACCGGCTCCGACGCTCGTCAGATGTGGCAGGGCTTGCAAATCATTACAGACTGCAAAGGGAAGCACAGCCGAGAGCTGCCCAGTGACACAAGCCTACCAAACGAGCGAAATAACTTCCGTGCTTGCTTCGAAGGCAAATAACACTGAAACATGCATGAGAGCACCAGCTGTTTCAGACGACTGTGTGATCACGCTCTCCACAGCTGATGTGAGTAAGACCTTTAAACAGGTCAACTTTCACAAGGCCGCAGGGCCAGAGTAATTACCAGGACATGTACTGCGAGCATGCGCTGACCAACTGGCAAGTGTCTTCACTGACATTTTCAACCTCTCCCTGTCTGAGTATGTAATAGCAACATGTTTTAAGCAGACCACCATGGTCCCTTTGCCCAGGAACACCAAGGTAACCTGCCTAAATGACTACCGACCCGTAGCACTCACGTTGCATACTGCCCTAACAGATCCACAGATGATGCGATCTCTATTGCACTCCACACTGCCCCTTCCCACCTGGACAAAATAAACACCTTTGAGAATGCTATTCATTGAGTACAGCTCAGCATTCAACACCATAGTGCCCTCAAAGCTCATCAATATCTAAGGACCCTGGGACTAAACACCTCCCTCTGCAACTGCATCCTGGACTTCCTGACAGGCAGCCCCCAGGTGGTAAGGGTAGGTAACAACACTTACCCCACGCTGATCCTCAACACAGGGGCCCCTCAGGGGTGCATGCTCAGTCCTCTCCTGTACTCCCTGTTCACTCATGACTGCATGGCCAGGCACAACTCCAACACCATCATTAAGTTTGCCGATGACACAACAGTGGTAGGCCTGATCACCGATATCAACGAGACAGCCTATAGGGAGGAGGTCAGAGATCTGGCTGTGTGGTGACAGGACAACAACCTCTCCCTAAGCATGATCAAGACAAAGGAGATGATTGTGGACTACAGGAAAAGGAGGACCGAGCACGCCCCCATAGGGTTGTGCGTATGGCCCAGTACATCACTGGGTCCAAGCTTCCTGTCATCCAGGACCTCTATACCAGGTGGTGTCAGAAGAAGGCCCTAAAAATTGTCAAAGACTCCAGCCACCCTAGTCATAGACAATTCTCTCTGCTACTCCACGGCAAGCGGTACCGGAGTCTAGGTCCAAGAGACTTCTAAACATGTCCGACCCCCAAGCCATACGACTACTGAACATCTAATCAAATGGCTATCCAGACTATTTGCACCCCCCCCTTTATGCCGCTGCTACTCTCTGTTATTATCTATGCATAGTCACTTTAATAACTCTATCTGCATGTGCATATTACCTCAATTACCTCAACTAACCGGTGCTCCCACACATTGACTCTGTACCGGTACCCCCTGTATATAGACTCTCTATTTTTACTTTACTGCTGCATTTAACTACTTGTTACTTTCATTTCTTATTCTTATTCATATTTTTTAAACTGCATTGATGGTTAGGGTCTTGTAAGTAAGCATTTGACTGTACGGTCTACCTACACCTGTTGTATTCGGGGCATGTGTCTAATAAAATGTATTTGATTTATTCGGCCTTGATTATGGGTGTAGAAGTGAGTATATGAAAGCACCTGGAAGACTGTCTTCTTGCTGTGGAACAATTACCATTGAGAGATATTACAGTCCCCCAACTGTATTCCTGTTTTGGTATAGCACTATATATGCAAGGGGTGCATGACTGGCTGCATGGAAGTCAGGTGCAGGAGAGCAGAACTGGGTAATAACCGGAGCAGTTTAATATGCAAAACCAACGGCACCCA